>NC_049993.1:4845166-4878179 GCF_000003815.2 Branchiostoma floridae | reverse complement strand
CTTTTTGATGTGGATTCAGAATCTATCCGGCCCTCCTTAAGTCAATGGAGCCACGGACTGGGTATGCGAGGGGCAATATTTGCTTTTCGGTAGGAGCGTTCGGTGACTGTGGAAATCTTTTCATTCCCCAGCGTTCATGTAGGGAACCCGATGATCTGGCTCTTAAACCTCACGCAAGCTTTCGGAAAGCTATCACATGCGATATCGCCACGCCAAATGTTCGCCTCATACTCAGCCCTGACGGGAAGGCGGAACTCTGCCAGTTCTTCGTCGGCATCAGGGTCATGCCTCCTCGTAAATTAGAGCTCGCAGACTCGTCGTCCGATTGAATCGCGCCTAATGTGAGGGGGGTATAAAAGCCGCTTTCAAAAATTCCACACCTAAACTTTGGGACTGACTTTTTTCAAGGCAGCACTGGCAACAATAGATTTTGCCAAAACATAACTACACCAAAGAACTTTAAAACAGCACAGGCTTTCAAAAGCTTATTTAAGTAAACCTTAAATCTAACAGTAACAGGCTCACTTTCCTAAGGCCACACCAATTTAATTTCTTGGTTCACGGATTTTTTCATAAAAAATATGGAGCGAGAGGGCGAAATAAAAATAAAAATAAAAATTGTAAAATGGTTGGGGTAAAGGTAACGGCTAATCCAAAACATAAAGAGTAAAAAGTTTTCAGCTTGAAAAAAGTACAAAAACACTATTACTGTACAGTAACAGCACCTGTTCGTTGAAAATTACAAAAGTAGTGTCAGCTTTTATGTTTGCTACACCAGAAAGTTGGTGAATGGTTTCATTAATGGTGAAAATTTGCTGTGTGGTAATTTTTATTTTTATTTTGTTTTCCAAAAAATAGGAGCGAGCGAATCCGTGAACCAAGACATTAAATTGGTGTGGCCTAAGAGCAGCATTGACAAAGATAACATTGAAGAAAGAGAAAATAAGATTTGGCAAAACATCATTCTGCTTGAGAACTTTGAACTGGCAAGAGTTTTAAAAGTTTCTTAACCAAACTTAAAACAGACTGATCCTGCATCGTTATTGGCATTGGAGAAAGAGATTTTGCCAAAACACAACAGTACACTCTACTTGATAACTTTGAACAACAAAGATTGTTAAACATTTCTTGACCTAAATCTTAACTGAAAAAGATTAAGTTAATTCAAGGCACTTTTGACGTAAGAGAAAAAAGATTTTGCTAAAACACAACTATGCTTGATAACTTGTAAAAGTTACAGTTTTCAAAAGCTTCCTTACGTAAACCTGAGACATTTTTCAAGGCAGCACTGGCAACGTGAATAACAATAACATCTTAAGTCTGACTTAATAGCAAGTTATGAAAACATTCTGAAGTCTACTATGTGTAAACCTCCCTTGGAACTTTTAGCAAAAAAAAAAAATAAGTAGACTCATCCGATACATAAGTGATACATGTATGACAACATCATTGATAGTTACAGCAGTCAACAACTGACAAAGTAACTCTAGAAAACTGGAATGATGCAACATATTTCAAAAATTACATCTGATAAATACAGACTCACTCAATTGTAAAAACATGTCATGCAGTTGTTGGAGTCTGAGAAATGAACATTGCAATAGAATAATTCCATTGTCGCAAGACGTAGAATACACGTTTACAAACTAGATGCACTAACAATGTTTGTCAAGTTCGAAGTTTGAACTGAGAACATCCATTTTACCGTGAGATTCTTGGAATAAGTAACTGCCTGGATCGAAATTATTTCTACCATATAATCAGCACCAAATAAGGAGGATAAAACAATGAAAATTCCGATTTACATTAAAACAACAATCATAATTTATATGTAGTAAATTTCTAAAAACAAAAAAGACAGCGAGCGAACCCTACCTGTGCACGGTGACTAGAGGAATGCCCTGGGTGTTGGGTCGGACTAGGACGGCTTGAGAGTCGCCAACCCAGCCAGCGATGACCTCCGAGTCCGTGATCATGCAGATCACTGCCGTAGTCCCTGCCTTCTTCCATCTCCCGGTCAGACGGGTACACAAGTCCCGGTCTGTCTCGCGGATGGCCCGTCTCAGGGCGGTCTCGTGGTCGGTGTGGTAGTCCATCTCAGCCGAGAGGTTTTCGGGGAGGTCCCGGGCGACGAAATCCGAGCAGAATTCGCCACCGTGTCCGTCACACACGCCCGCCACAAAGACGCCATTTCGATGCTGTTGTGGGCAAAAATCCACGGCAAATATTTGCTAACAAATATTCCTTTAATGCCCAACATTTCAGAGAAAAAACGGATCAAACTTCAATCTCAAAGTTTCTGAAACCGTTAGTTTCCAGGGCCGAACGAACCAGTTGAAACCGAAAACCCACCCCACATCTCAACTTCAACAAACACAAGTGTTGAAGTTTTATTTTACTTCAGTGACACTATACACCAATAAAACGTGGTTTGCAACAATAACAACAACTCTACTGAATATTTCTAAGTTTAGTAAGGTGTCAAACGAATGTTCAAGCAAGACTATGAAGCTCCAACACGCAGATGACAGTGATTTTTCTGCACTATTAATAAAACAAGTTCCAAAATGGAGGTGAGCATTATACTGTCTTCACGAGAAACAACTGGGTTGTGAAGCACTTATTATGCTATAACATTGTGTAACCTAACGCAGAAACTATCAACGAGAAAGGTAGGATACCAAAGGACTATGTGGTAAAATATTGCTGGGTCTTTTACACAGTTAATACAAGACGGGAAACAAAAATGGTAACGTTAGTTGCAGCCAGAATCCATCTTTTCAACCCCTCATGAATGTACCCACAACAATCGGACGTAACTTTTTTAGTTGGCAAAACGACTCCGGATAAAACGGCAGGAACATCCACTGTACCCTTACCTTGAACATGAAATGGCGATCTTCCATATAATTCTTTCCATTTTTCTCAGCATAGGTGCTAACTGTAAGAGAAGCCATTTTCGTGACTGAAAATGCAAAAAGTTGCAAATCGTATTGGGGACAATGGGGACGTTCCATTTGGACTTCATAGCAACGTTTCATAGCAACGGGGAAGTGAATGTGTTGGCAAAGAAACGATGCATTTCGTGCAATTGAAGTATACAGTACTTTGATTTTATTATCGAAAATGGTGTTTCAATTGCTCTAATTACACCCAGTCTTAGTTTAATTGCCTAAAGACTATAACAAGAAATCGGGCCCCGCATTGAAAGATCATATGGAATCGTCCGTAACCATGCTAAACAGAGGATGGCCTCGTTCCCGAGAAACACTACGGTACGGCACAATGGCTGTTCCAACCTTTGATTGCGCCCCCCGTGGACTCATGAGCAAGTTTACAATGCTTTATAATGAGAACATTAACGAGAAAACATTTTGAATGGTAGAACTGGTGGCCATCAGTGGCGTTCCTCTATAGCAGATGTTTTAAACTCCTTACAGGCGACATCTTCATGCGTTTGATAAAACGAAATCTAAGAAATGTAAGAAGTGTCAAGTTACACCGTTAACCTTAACGTTAACGTTAGCAGTATTGACTGGAAAATACTTCTAGGTTTTCCGGTCATGCTGCTTATAATGCAGTTTATTTGCATTCCTCATTTCTTGTCGTCCAGGGACACGTACTGGACGGTTCGTGGGCTACTGCTGTCCAACATGCTGGAGACAGTGCAGGGGATACTTGAGAATTTCGCAGAAATGGTCCAAAGGTGTTGTTCATCTCATACACATTAAAAGACTTTTATATCATGTCCCGTGTTACAAATAATTCTAAATTATCATTGCCTTCGTTTGCTTTCGTTCCTTATGTAAACAGTCTAGGCTCTCTGTTACAAGTTAGGCAACATCGGAAAAGTAGTCCAAAAATTGAAAGTGTAACGCAAATGAAATGTGCATGTTTTTCTTCAAATAAACTATTCCCTTTCCCCAGGTTCGGTTACGTTCCCGGAGGGGGGAGGGTGTATCAAAGTAAGCGCAGCGGACCGCCTCTTCTCATCCCTACCGTGTTGGAGTATCTTGAACACTCCAACGACATCACTTTGATCAGAAGCCTCCTTCCTACCCTGGAAAGGGTGAGCTGATGCTAAATATCATAAGCGAAATCTCCAATGTTTCAGTTCTATAATTCTAAGAAAGTATAACATTGCATCGTATGCAATTCGGTGTAGATCTTTTATTATTGAAGTTATCACCCTTTTCACCCCTTCTTACGCCATGTGCGCGTTTGACTTTCAACTTCTTCTTATACATCAGCCGAATAATTAAGGGTTTTCCATGACTGGACATTCAAGATTTTGAGCAATTCTGTTGTTTTGAAGCAACGCGTTTGAAGCTCTGACCTGACCTGACGTTGTGTTGATGTTTTTTTTCTCCCGCCCAGGAGTACGACTTCTGGATGAACAACCGAACTGTTGACATCCGGGGAAGTGACGGCTCCATGCACACCCTCAACCGTTATCACGTCCTGGTGGGACAATCAAGGTAAAAACGTGTGTGACATCACGCCCCCTTGCGGTCCTTACGCTGATCGATTTGAAAGTACATATAGTTTGACGCTTCGTGGAGTCTAGAAAATGAAAGCTCCATTTCATTCAGCAACTGTATTTGTTGTATTCAGGCCAGAGGCTTGGCGCTTAGACGAGCGAACAGCAAGATCTCTCCAACGTGGTAAGTCTTTATGTCAACTTTGCACTTTCTTTCTACTACTCTTCAATGACATTGACAATGTCATCACGGTGACGGTTCAATACAACTATATCAAAGTTTAAAGTTTCAAACCCGTTTATACGCACTGGTACCAGAAAGCAAACATTCATCTGAAAGACGATTTATGATTATCATAGAACAGTAACATTACGTAACATTAAGTAACGTGAAAGATCATCAACTGTACTAACAAGTGACCATTTCTGCAGTACTGATAAGTTTCGCTAGATGGCGTTATTGAGCAATGTATTTCTCCTAGGTGCGGACCCGGCTGACTTCCACTCCCACGTGGCCACGGCAGTGGAGTCGGGTTGGGAGTTTTCCTCCCGGTGGTTGGCTGACGTGGGCCCGCAGGCTCGCACGCTAGCCAGTATCCGGACCCGTAACATCGTGCCCGTGGATCTAAACGCCATGATGTGTCTCAACGAGGTGGCCTTGTCTCGCATCTACCAAAGAGCAGGTGACACTATTTACTCTTAGAGTACTGTTGAAGCGACGAAGATTTATTGACGGAAAATAGACAATAGACAGGAAAGTCGGTAGAAAGAAGGGCACTAACATTTTAGAATGGAATTGGCGTTACTTGTCTTCGAGGAAAGCGTTTATCTGAAACATGGCGTGAGCATTGTGGACCTGTCCTTGGTGCTGAAAAGGGAATCTACACGTACATCACAAGAGAATGGGGAAAATAACTTCTATGATCCAGTGTGTCATTGTTGCTATATTTTTATCGTGCATTAGTTACAGTAACGTTGTCTTGAATGGTTTTAGGTTACAATTTTGACTTAGACATTCAGAACAAAAAAATGGCACATTTTCCTTGCTCAGTAAACGTTAGTGTGACTCCTCTGTCAAACTGTAACCAATTCAAAACTTGCAATGTTTCTATTCTTTAAAAATCATGAATACGTTCCCAGGTGATCGCAGGAAGGCGGGGTACTACAACAACGCCGCAGCGCGCAGGCGCGTGGCCATGGATAAGGTGCTGTGGAGCGAGAGGAGAGGGGCGTGGTTCGACTATGACTTACAGGCTGAAGGGAGGAGGGACAGGTCAGAACAAACAACAACAACAACAATAAATAACAACAATGAAACGAAACAAACAAAAAAGAACAAAAGAAAAGAGAACAAAAAGTCATGATCTGTTCAGTCTTGGACTATCAACTCATCAAGATGTTTAAAAATGGTTCCTACCTTGAGTTGGACCGCTCTATTACACTGGGAGAAAGATATCCAGGAAGCATGTGTGCCTAGGTGTCTATCTGCTCCATGTTAAGATAAACCAATGGGTGACAAGAGCAGTTGACAAATCTAAATTCGATTAATATCTGAAATGAGAAGTAGTGCATGGAATACTGTGCTTGAGTAACAAAGAAAAAGAAAACATGTAAAGATATCAGGATAGCATCTGTAAGTTATCATGTCTTTCCCACAGGTTCTATGTCTCTAACATATGGCCTCTGTGGGCGAAGTGCTATGGCAACGGCATGGGAGATGCTAATGTTGAAGCTAGGGTCCTCAGCTATCTGAAGGTAGGTACTTTAATGCCCAACAAGTTTGGGGTTCATAAATCTTCTTAAATTTTGTAGAAGTCCAGTTGTAGACTACAAGTAAGGAAGTTGTGACAACATGGTTGTAACTACAGCACATGATGTTTGCCCATGAAGTACCATGCTGTTGTAGATCAGCAGATCCTAGGTGGATAGTGAACATCAAATGATGTTGTAGCCAGTGGATGTGATCTTTATTCCAAGTTACCAATGTTCTCTCCTCTTTATGCCTATATTCAGTCTGTCTTGTTCCTGTTTCTATATGGTTTAGAATGTCTTCTGATACGTAAAATGATTCTGCAGTCTTTACGATTGGTTAATAAAGAACTGGACAAAGGAAATCGAACTGGTCAGTCGGACACAGACTTGTACACCAATGTGCTCAAATCTTTGTTGTTGGATGTCCATCGCACTGCGATGATGACTTAAATCTCAAATCTAGTAAGGAGCCATCAAATTACACATATGATATGGAGTATATATGCACCTTACTGTATTGTCATACTGATGGATTGAAGGAGCCCTTTTACCCCACTGGTGTAGGCACTACAAATGTGGCACAGTCTTGTGACTGTAAACATTGTATACAGGATATTGTCACACCTGAAATATCTATTTCTGTATCCCAATATTTCAGCAATACACAGATGTGCTGAACTACACTGGGGGTGTACCAGCCTCGCTACAGGAGAGCGGCCAGGCCTGGGACTATCCGTACGGCACCGCACCGAACCACTTTGTTCTGATCGAAGCCCTGTCGGTCAGCCAGCTGACGGAGGCCAAGAACGCGGCCCTAAACCTGACCCGCAAGTGGCTGGAGTCTAACTACAGGGACTGGGTGCACACGGGCGCCATGTGGGACACCGTAAGTTTCCTAATATCAAAGATGCATAGCAGAGGAAACTTGGGCTTTCAAAGTTGACTGTGGAGATTCACTTAGTCCTTAACCTTTAGCATACTGAAGTAAGCATTTGGATACCGATTCTCCATTGGTTATAGGTTCCTATGGTAAGACAGTACCATAGTAAAAGTTACTGTTTTCTTTGTGAGGCAAAGCTGGAGAGTTCTATGCTAAGTTCTCCTTTCTAGTTTAGGGTTGGGATTGTTGATCCACTCGTATTGGAATATTGTTTACCTGGATGTCTAACCTTCATAAACCTATCTTGATATTCATCCTCTCACTCCTACTCAATCATTCAATCACAGCAACCACAAAGACTTTGCTGTGTCTGAGATTGTTCTTGAGGTTCAACTCAAACCTATAAAGGAACACCTGATAATGCAATCCAGGTGATAAAATTTACCAACCGTTATTGAGGCAATGTAATGTTTTATCAACCATTGTTTCAGTATCTAATTTAGATTCTAAGGAAACTATATACCTCTGCTTCCTTCCTCAGTACAACGTGATCACTCGCCGACGCCCACGCAACAGTGATGAGGAAGTTAAGGTAAGCCTGAGCAGAAGTAGGTACATGTAGCCTGGTATCCTGTCATATTAATAGCTCACAAGTCTCTTCTGTCCTCTCTGCAAATAAGCATTTGAGGACAGAAGAGACTCGGGAGCTATAATGAGGACAGAAGAAACTCGGCAGCTATAATACGGCTGGAAACCAGGCTAAGGTACACGTGCTTCTCAAACAATGTAAATAGCTGTCAAATACATGCATCATGTCAACTAGTACAGAGTCAAAACTCAAACACTGGTCAACACATAAAAATAGCTCTTGTTCATTTGCTTCCAACTAAACTTCAATACTGAAGGTGACTTTCATTCTTTCAGCATTCTCTGCACACACACTTAAAGTCATCAGCAGTTTACAATGTGAAATTAAGATTATCATAATGCTGGACAACATAAAAATGTTTATGAAAAGTCGTAAATAACTGTTTGTTTCAGGACGGTTACGGATGGACCAATGGCGTGGCTCTTCACCTCCTGGACAAATACGGCAACCTGTTAAAGGCTCCTGACGTCAGCGGCTCACGTGACAATCACGTGCCCACCGCGCTTCTTCTCATTGCATGTCTGGTGTCAGTTTTGTTGACTAAGCTCTGACACTGAAAAGTTGTCGATGTTTGGATCTGTCAAGCCTATCAAGTCAAAGTCAATGATCTGAAAATTTTGTGCATGCCAGTTTGTGGAACAACACGTCCGAAACTAGCCCAGAAAAAAAAAAATCAAAATTGAGGAAAAAGCTTTACAGTATGTATATAAGTGCTGCTTTAGCATGATATAAATGTGAAGTTATATGAATTTGATTGAGCTATCAAGGTCGCTTGTTTAGGTTTGATGTAAAAGTTTTGGACAACAAATGACGGCCTGGACAGTAAGTACAGTACTTATGTAAAAACAAGTGACATCACTTAAACTCTGTCTATAGGTCTGACAAAGTACAACTTGTGTATGGCTTCAACTATATCACAGTAGTCAGAGTCTATACAGTCATTAATATCAAATTAGGCCATGTTGATTTGATTATATGGATGACATCCTCCGGGAACTCCAAAACTGATGCGAGCGAGCGAATAAAAAAAAAGTTTGGCCAAAAAAAAAAGTTGCCTTCAGTATGAAATCAAAGTGGCCAGGAAGGTTGAACATAGGACAAAACACACATAGTATGTATACCATGATCCTCTGGAGCTGAATTTTCTGTACTGGTACCTCCCCCAACCAACAATAGATTTTTTTTCTTTCCGTCCTTTCACATCTTATTCTTTGACTTTAGATTCATTTTGGCATTCTATATATGGCATTAGTTATCTGTTTTCTGATACTTTTTTTCAATCTACGGAATATTTGTGCTCATTTTACAGCTGCTTTGCACAATTTATTGTGTGGTCGAAAACTTTTTTTTTTTGGGAAATGGCCGAAAATTGGTGCGAGCGCGGATGTCATCCATATAATCAAATCAACGTGGCCTTACTCAATAGTGGTAGGTATTAGGTGACATTCAGTGCAATCTTTACCATGCCACTGTTTGTGCAAGAGCTTGAAAACCAGAAGACATATTAAGAAATGTGTTGCAGTTTACACCATGGATGAAGTTGAGAAACTCTTGAAGATGTATGACCCATGATAAGCCATGTCATGGCCTTGGTGAATCTTTCTTCACTTTCTCTGTGAAAAGACTGTACCCTGTACACATACAAAGATATGTCGTTACGTGTGATAAACACATGTTGACAGATAGTTCTTTAGCTATGAAGTAAGTACTAGTTAAAGAGTGATGGACATCCAACAAGTACTAGTACATGTGCAATGTTGTCAATGATATTGAAGCTACTAGTGCTTGAGCTGTTTGAACCCAAAAAAGCTTTGACAAATCTTGCAAGAAGTAATTCACCATTCAAACTTGAATGTTTTCAAAATAAAGCTTTGATTTATTCTTTGCATTTGTGTAATTCATCTATCATTTATCAATCACATGGTCAGATGGTCCCCACTAACACTAAAAACAGTTTGCTTGCATAGACATCCTTGTAACCTCCCCCTTTACATTTCTATTAAGAGCTTCTATCTTTAAAACAGTATAAAAAAACAAACACTTGTACAAAGTAGTAAAAGGTTGATAATATAGAACAAAGCAGAATTGATCACTCTACACCAAACATCTTCCTGTACTCTATCAAATAGTCTGAATACGAGTTCTCACTGTTTGGAAGACTTGGTAAGTCATGTGGTACCAAAGCTTTCGGGTCCCACCAAACTGTTGTCACCTTCTTGAACAATCCAGACTTTTCAGCCTGGCCAAAGTATGCACCAACGTTGTAGGCATTAACCACAAAATCATCTACAAAAACCAGGTGCTCTGGCTCCATATTTAGAGTTTTACAGTATTGATCCAAGGCTTCTGCTTTCTCATATCCAGCAACAATGATTCCATGGCCCACATACATGGATGTGCCCGAAGCTGTCTTCATAGGAATGCATCCTCTTTTCTCTCCTTTAACACCATCATCAAATAGTTCGGGAAGACTAAGTGCGGAAAGTTCAATGTTAACAGTCTCCCAGACTAATGGACTGGGGTCACGGGCTGTTACAACAGCCAGTCTTCCTCCCTGCTGTTTCAGGTGGTGTAGAACATGGACTGATTCCTCTCTTCCTCTCACAAACATGTCCTGGGAGACTCTGTTGTAGACTTTTAATGTCAGGTCCCAATCAAAGGCAAACAGAGTTTTGTTTATAGGGATGGAAGAACCCTCCGTTATATCCAGGGCAAACTTCAGATTGGGTGCAGAAGAGTGCTTATAGTCTATAATGGCTGCCATTATAAAAGGTTTGCTCGGAGTAGCAAGAACAAGTTTATAATATAAAACAAGTGATACAGTATTCCCAATAAGTAGTACTATGGATTAGTTAAGAATTCCAGTTATGACTTTCACCAAATTCTTTCAGAAAATTCTTAAGCAAACATTCAAAGCTTATCAAAAGTATTTTGAAGTATACAATGATTCTCCATTCTAGGATACCAAGTCTTTTTCTTATCACATGACATTGACCATTATCCATGAAGACATTTCAATAAAAGCATTTTGTAATCATTCCTCACTAAATACTGGTAATGATGCAGTCATTCTCATAGTCATAGACATTTCTGTCCATAGCGGGCCACACGTCAAGTTCAACAATTGCACAGGAGTATGATGATCATGATGATGACTTTGCACACATACCGAGGGTTTAAACTGCTATTGTTCCAACACTGCAGCTCCTCATGTGTCCCTCCCGTCCTTCCAATCCACTGATCAGATTGATTGATTGATTGACATCTCCTGTCAGTTCTGAAGAGTCTGTGTGATCATGCGTAATGCGGAGATACGACCTGCATAGATGACAAACCCCCAGGCCAGTAGCACGATGGCTACTAGGAGCTGAGAAACAATATACATTTTGTTATAATTTTTAAATTTTATACATGAGGATAAGTAATGATTAATTCAGGGCTCTAGCCAGCGTCCGTTTTTCCGTCAATTGACGGAAATTTGCTGCCTCTGACGGAAAAATTTTAAAACCAATCCGTCAACCTTGACGGACAAAAATCCTTGGTGGAAGCTACAGGCAGCTTGGGGACGCCATCCACGGCCGTAAAAGCCACACACTGTTTGTTTTGCTATTGTTATGATTGTTGACAATGTGTGTCGGCGCCCTTTCGCATACGATAATCTCATTAAAACCCGTTTTTCAAGGTCTCAATTGCAACATTTACTACTATGTAGTGTCATAGGAGAAATGAATTTTCGCGGTTTTCACGATGATTGGAATTGGCTGACGGAAAAAAAATCGAGCTGGGTAGAGCCCTGGATTAATTCCAAATTACAATCTCATTCACACAGTTAATACACTACCTCAGTCAGAGGTTTCCATAAGTGCCCATGGCTATTGAAAGGAATATTTTGTCAATGTATGTTCCTTCTGATAGTAAAACAATTCTTGTTGTCAGGATGTGCAGGAATAGGTACCAATGTATACTATGACTACACTCACTCTGGAGGATTTCAAAATGGCATTTATATTTCCGTTGCCGTTGCACCATCAAAAGTCCTTTTTGTTTGTGTTCTAGCGCAACAGTGTATCATCATACCTACATATCACATCCAATAAGGATACTGGATCTGTGTTCAAAGCTCCTTGATGTGTCATAATTAATATGAATTTCATACAAATCAGTGCAGAGTAACCACAAATTTGCATAACATTAACACTCCCTGCTGCGGTGGTCTGGTACCCAGTATAGTTGTGAGGTATTTTTTTTTTCTATCAGTAAAATCTAGAAATGAAAAGTTCTTTTATAACTCAAAATGTGAATCTGATATTGCTTGCTACCAACTACACAATGGATGGTGAATTTGCTGGCCTCTGGATTCTGTGAAGACAAAATACCGCACTGCACTAGCTGTGGAAAAAGAAAAGAAATTATGATAGGTATCGTCAAGTACTAGTATATTGTATTCCCCAGAAATGTCCTGATGCATACTTACCAACAACAGCAGATACTCCTGGACCTTCTTACTTATCACCCACATGTTTCTGTAGTGAGAAAAACAGCACAGTTTGGCAGTGTTTGTGTTTCAAACTCCTCAGCTACGTTTTTCCGCCATTTTGATCGTAAATTGACCTATGACCTTAATATTTTTTGACTGAGAAAAAATACAAATTTAGATAAACAAAATATCTTGCTCGTCAATTTTTCTCCAAAATGAAATATATGATTTATGTAAAGCGGAAGAAACACGCATTATTAACTACTGTATTTGGTTTCATCTCGAATCAAAGGTCATGACCTTTGTCCCGGATTTGAACAAAATGGCGACACGAGAAAGTTTTGGTGAGTGTTCGCTGTCGTTTTTCCCACTGTTACGTTGCTCTAACTGTCCCGATGTTCATTTATTCTCGTGACGTGGTACTATACACATCACAGAAGAAGTAGAGTGACTCTTTTGGAAACATAAAGTCGGTAAAAGACTGATGAATTTACTAACAAACGCGAGGAAAACGTTGGGAGGGGGGCTGTTGCGTAAGCGAATACCTTAGAGTTAGAATAATTTTATGTCTCTCTTTTATTGTTGATAGCAGGGTTGATTCTTAAGTCTTACCATTATTTCGCGATATGAAGAAAGTATAATGGTGTCGTAGACCATGTCTAACTTATGTTCAGTTATTCAGTTATTAAAGCTAACTTGAATCCTGTATAAGGCATGTGTAGCAAGTATTAAGTAGTAAATTTTATGGATGACATCCTCTGCAGACTGCAAAAATAGTGCGATAGGGCGAAAAAAACAAGATGGGTGAGAAAAAACAAGATGACTACATTTTCAAAAATAGGCACCATAAAGTTGTGATGAATGTTGTAACAAGAATTAAAGGGACAAAACATGGTATCAGAGCCAACAAGGCATTCATTCCCGTGTTCAAGGTATGTACTGATGTGGTAAAAGTGACACTAGTGTGGTAGACTGGCATCGCCAACAAAGTTGGTAACCACACTCATGGCTTCCATATTGGACTCACTTTTACAACTATCCAATAAGTTTCATTTCTACAACTACAGTCCTAAGTACCTCGCAAGTGTCACTTCTAAAAGTACTTCTAAAAGGCTACAATACAACATATTTGCTCATTTTGGTACTTTATCCTCATGTTAACCATCCCTGTAGAAGGAAAAAAAAATATTGTTTTTTTTCTGAAATTAGGCGAAAATTAATGCACGCGCTGATGTCATCTGTAAAATTTACTTGCTGTGGCTTAATTATAATTTTTCAGTGATTTCAGTATATTGAGAATGAAGTGAAGATCAACTCAGTATGGCTACAGTTCAGAACCAGAGCCCCTACATCATCAGTAGTGACAGTGAAACAGAGGATTCTGGGATCGGGAAAGGCGTGAAGAAGCACGGCAAGGCAGGTCGGAGGTCACCAATAGTCTTCACCCGAGCACTCTCAAGTTCAAGTGAAAGGTAATAATTATGCCACCAAACTTGTGTCCTTGGGAAAGGCACTTTACACGACTTCAATCAGGTATAAATGAGTACCTAGCTTTTGTCAGGACTTCCCCTCGGATAGGGAATTAAATGGCAGGTCCTGTGTTTGAGGAGAGCCCCACCTCGAGCATGTTATAGAACCTACCACACTTATTGAAAAGACTAGGGGTCCCTCCCAGTGTGAGTGGGTCAGTTAAATCTGTCTGGATATGCAGCTTGTACTGTTCACCACAAACCTGGTATGTTACTCCATGAGGCGGTTTACCAGGTACACAATACAAACAAACAAAATGAAATGATTAAGTCATTGTAGTGTGTAATTACTTCATTTGTAAATGATTATTTTACCCATTATGAAATTTCTAACTACTTAGTACTTAAGTTAAAACCTACTCACTCCAGCGTTAAGATGAGTGAAGGTAGCAAAAGGAGTATTAAGTGTTGCAGATAAATTCCATCGGCTGTGTAACGGAAACTTAAGAATCTAGATACAGATAAATGTTTTAATCTCTGTGCCTGATGTGTTGTCTACAGTTCAGGGTTTGACAAGTTTTCAAAAATTCACTTGTCCTATCGGGCAAGTACATTAAAAATTTACTTGCCCGAACCAAATTTTCACTTGCCCGAAATTTAAATTACATTTTTCTATGTGTTTTCACTTTCATAAATTTTCACTTTTGTTAAGAGACCACGTCTAGCGAAATAATAGACGTTAAATGAAGACAGCAACAACAACAAAATCAATGTCTCTACTGGCTTAAAACTGACATGGTCAATATAGGCAGGCATCCAGCCCCATGTGCTGTCACACTCAGTGGTAATTTGAACGGGTCACATCTGGAAATTCTTACTTGCCCGTCGGGCAAGTGGGGAAGCACTTCTGCTTGCCCGAACAGCACTTTTACTTGTCCGGGACAATCGGGCTAATGGACTTGTTTATCCCTGCAGTTCTGATGGGGACAGCAGTACAAGTAGAGTACAGAAACCAGCACCAGTGTCTCAGTCCCCGGACCGGAACTGCTCCATCTGTCTGCAACAGTTCCAGAATAAGGCTTTCACAGACAACTGTTTCCACTCCTTCTGTTACGCCTGCATCAAGGAGTGGTCAAAGGTACCATGGCTTTACTTGTTTACCCCATAATTTGGAAAAATCATTTATCGTAAAAGTTTGCATGTCTATATCATAGTATATGTTCCAACATACTTTGGCTGTTACAGTAGCAGTCATATCCAACTCTTACAGAGATCAAATTTCTTTAGACATTAAAGAATTTGAACTTACCCCAAATTTGGCAAAATCATGGTCTTTTCTTCAGGATTATTTGGCCCAATTTCTAGTGTACATTAAGTCCTTGCAGACACATGCCTCAATTTAATAGGCTAAAGGTAGTTAGTCTGTACTTTGGGAATGAACCCCTTTCAGCTTAATCTGTGTCAACATTTTAGTACTTCATAAACCCAATTTTTTATTTGAAAAGTATGACTCCAACCAGGCAAGTGGATAGAAAAGTACAAAACTGAAATGATCCTAATGAACCATTTTGATTTTCCCCTGACAGGTTAAGGCAACATGTCCCCTGTGTAAGACAGATTTCCAGTCGATCATCCACACTGTGAAGTCCATAGATGACTACCAGCAGGACTACCTACTGCCACTGGGGAATGGAACCTTTGGTACCATAGATGGTCAGAGGTTCAGGTGGGTATTGTTATTTTTTTGCTGTAGCCTCCAAATGCATTGTGAAAAGCTCACCTAAGCACAGAAAATGTGATGTTAAAGTAAGTTGTTGATAAAGTTTAGAGAGACATCCAGGTAACAAGATATGCCACATACAAGTTATTCAAGCAACTGGATATGATTTTTGAAAGGGTCAGATGGCTCAGGTAGCATCCACTATCTTTCGTCAGTGACACTGTTGAAGAGAAACTTTTAATATGCAAAGGAGGTGAACACAAATTTTAGATGTTATTGTCAAGAAAATGTGGTGCCTTTTTTTAAATGCAAATTGGGTTTTGCAGTACCTACTAGCTAGATATGTGTATATTGGTTACTCAAAGTTCGGAATAAGCGGTGTTTGGGTTTTATAGTTTAATATTAGAAGCATGTTCCCAGGCTACATTCTAGTACCATGGGGAAATCAAGGAAAATTATTTTCGTTGGGAATGTATCAGTGGTTACATCATCTACAGAATTTGTATGTGGAATTGTGGCATGTTTTCTGAGTCATCTGACTGTCACTCTTCAAACAGGTACAGAACCACGCTCAACTTGGGGCGGCGGATGATCACAGAATCACGAAGGAGAATCGATGAGCAGATGGCCATCTTCCACAGCTACGCCCGCCACGAGGTGATCCACCGCGGCCACTATCGTCCCGAGAGGAGAATGTCTGCAATATCCATACGCAAACGGGTGTACTCTCGGGGACTACGAGCAAGAGGTGTGCAGGGGGATGAGGGTAGGACCAGGGACATCACAGCAGAGTTCTACAGGAGTAACCCAGCAGTTACACACAGGTGAGTACAGGACAGGAGTAACCCAGCAGTTACACACAGGTGAGTACAGGACAGGAGTAACCCAGCAGTTACACACAGGTGAGTACAGGACAGGAGTAACCCAGCAGTTACACACAGGTGAGTACAGGACAGGAGTAACCCAGCAGTTACACACAGGTGAGTACAGGACAGGGGTCTCATCTCAGCAGAGTTCTACAGGAGTTACCCAGCAGTTACACACAGGTGAGTACAGGACAGGGGTAGGGACATCTCAGCAGAGTTCTACAGGAGTAACCCAGCAGTTACACACAGGTGAGTACAGGACAGGGGTAGGGACATCTCAGCAGAGTTCTACAGGAGTAACCCAGCAGTTACACACAGGTGAGTACAGGACAGGGGTCTCATCTCAGCAGAGTTCTACAGGAGTAACCCAGCAGTTACACACAGGTGAGTACAGGACAGGGGTAGGGACATCTCAGCAGAGTTCTACAGGAGTAACCCAGCAGTTACACACAGGTGAGTACAGGACAGGGGTCTCATCTCAGCAGAGTTCTACAGGAGTAACCCAGCAGTTACACACAGGTGAGTACAGGAGTAGGGACATCTCAGCAGAGTTCTACAGGAGTAACCCAGCAGTTACACACAGGTGAGTACAGGACAGGGGTAGGGACATCTCAGCACAGTTCTACAGGAGTAACCCAGCAGTTACACACAGGTGAGTACAGGACAGGAGTAACCCAGCAGTTACACACAGGTGAGTACAGGACAGGAGTAACCCAGCAGTTACACACAGGTGAGTACAGGACAGGAGTAACCCAGCAGTTACACACAGGTGAGTACAGGACAGGGGTAACCCAGCAGTTACACACAGGTGAGTACAGGACAGGACCAGGGACATCACAGCAGAGTTCTACAGGAGTAACCCAGCAGTTACACACAGGTGAGTACAGGACAGGGGTAGGGACATCTCAGCAGAGTTCTACAGGAGTAACCCAGCAGTTACACACAGGTGAGTACAGGACAGGGGTAGGGACATCTCAGCAGAGTTCTACAGGAGTAACCCAGCAGTTACACACAGGTGAGAGATGGGTGTACTTTGGACACAATGGTATCATGGGATTCAGAAAAAGACCTGTTGGAAATGCTTGAATTTGTTTGAAGGAAGCGAGAGAAAAATTGCACCATGCATGAAGAACATAATAAAAACCACCTTAAAAATTACAAAAAGAAAACAGAACAATTGTGGGATAAAAAGTAGGAGTTTTGTCAATGAGGAAGTCATATTTTCATATTTTCTGAACGAAAGGTTTGAGCTTTTAAAGTTCAAAAGTTATTTTGAGTCCTGAGGTAGGGATTGTTTCCACCTGCCCCCTAAACCTATAACTTGAGAAGGTTGTTTCTGTTCCCCCCAGGCTTGTACCTTGGCTGAGTCGAGAGCTGGAAGCGTTGGTGGCCAGTAGAGACATTGTAGACTTCCTACTGCAGCTCATTGTAACAGTCATCCAACAGGTGGGTACTGACTAACTGAGTAACAAAGCAGTGGCAGCATCTCAAGTGCTAGGATTAAAATCTAGGCCATTTCATATTGCATGGTTATACTTATAGCTTACAGGGTTGGTCAGGATACTCAGAATCATGAGCTTCGTAAGAAACATCCCCACGCTGGTTTCATCCTATGCGGAGACTTTAACAACCTACCCCTCCAACCTCTGAGAACAAGCCACCCGGAGCTGAGACAGGTTGTGACCGGGCCCACACGTGCTGACGCCACGCTGGACTTGATCCTAACAAACGTCCACACCCACTACCACGTGCCTGACATCGCAGCTCCGCTGGGTACAAGTGACCGCAACTGCGTCATCTGGAAGTCAAAGTCTTCTGATCAACTTCGCGGTCAGCCGTCCAAGATGAAACGTCGCCTGATCACTCAAGACAGGAAAGAAGCTCTTGGTTTGTGCATGGCACTCACGGACTGGTCTGAAGTGTACAGTGCAGAGACGGTGGATGAGAAAGTTGCCACTTTCAACAACATCGTGCATACTATGATGGACACTTGTGTACCTCTCAGGTCGAGCAGAATTCGCAACGTCGACAAGCCCTGGATGACTGAGACAATCAAGGCAGCAGTCAGAGAGAGACAATCAGCGTTTCAGAAGTATGGAAAAACTGATGACAGGTGGAAAAAGCTGCGAAATCACATCCAACGTCTTATACGAACGCAGAAGAAAAAGCACTATGACAGGTGCATAGCAACGTTAAAGAAGACACACCCCAGAGACTGGTGGCGTTTTGTGAATACTCAGCTGGGACGTACTCAAAGGTCAAAAGGGAAAACCACCTGGACTGATGTCTCAGATAACCAAGTAGCGGACTTACTGAATGACTACTTTGCAGAGGCCTGGTTGGACAGCAGCACCTACACTCTGTTCCCTCTCCTCGCTGGCTCTGACGAACTATGCAGCATAGGCCAAGTGAAAGTCAACCTGAAACACCTGCAACACGGAAAGGCGTGCGGACCGGACAACATCCCCAACTGGGTCCTGAGTCTGTACTGCGAGGATTTAGCTCCTGTCGTCAGCCACTTGATGAACTTTTCCTACAACGCTGGTATCATGCCGTCTGGCTGGAAAATGGCAAATGTCTGCCCTATCCCCAAAACGGCTGTCCCCACCAGCAAGAAAGATTGGAGACCGATTTCTCTCATATCTTCACTAGGGAAAGTTCACGAACGACTTGTACTGGACAAGTTCTTGCCCATTATGCAACCCTGGATCAAGGACCAATATGCCTATATGCCCAAATGTTCTACAACACTCGCACTCGTCAAAGCCTATCAGACCTGGCTGTCAAACCTGGACAACAGTAACACATCCATGGTTCGCGTGCTGTTGGCAGACATGTCGAAAGCGTTCGACAGAGTGGATCACGGAATCCTTCTTCAACTCCTGGCAGTCCGAGGCACTCCACCAAAGATGTTGGCCTGGATTCACAGCTACTTAACAGGCAGAAAACAACGAGTAGTCGCCAATGATCGACACAGTAGTTGGCGTGACGTGTCATCCGGGGTACCGCAAGGGGGAGTTCTATCACCATATCTTTTCCTTGTTTACATGTCATCAAGAACAACCGTGTACGCAACAACAAACAACATCGGCTACGCAGATGACATCGGACTGTCTAGAAACATTCCCTGCAACGCTGCTACAAGTGACACAACTATGCAAGAAGAAGCCACTCATCTGGACACTTGGGCTGACAAGAACAATATGATAATGAACGGTGATAAGTCCTATGAGCTACGAATTTGCTTTTCAAGAAATGTTCCCGCTCCCCCTCCTCTCATCCTTGGAGGCAAGGAGGTCCCGGTTGTCGAATGTGCCACTTACCTTGGTTTTAAACTCCACCGCAGCCTTGGCTGGGGCAGTCAAATCACTCACATGGCAAAGAAAGGGTCGACACGCCTCCACTTTCTCCGCATGCTCAAAAGAGTTGGGATGCCACCGGAGGACAGTCTACACCACCCTTATAAGACCTGTTTTAGAGTATGCTAATGTCGTGTATGTTGGTTGCACCCTAGCAGAGAAACAAACACTAGAAGCAGTTCAGAGAAGGGCAGCAAAAATAATCAACAACAACAGTGTTCCAACAACCCCTCTCCCGAGCCTTCAGGAGAGACGAGAGTCAGCCGTGAAAACTCTCTTCAGTCAGATGCAGGACGCCAAACATCCGCTCCACTCCATGGTTCCTAGCACCAGATTGCAGAACACTGGACGAGCACTACGGAACCAAAACCACGTGACTGTGCCCAAATGCAGAACTCAAAGATTGCAAAAGTCGTTTCTGTATCAGGCCATAGAACTCCACAACCAGGCCATGTAAATATTGTTTGACAATTGGACACCAGAACTTTCCAATGACATTGTATATACCGATCTATCTCTTTTAATGTATTCAATTTTTAAACGTGTATGGTAACATGAATTATGCTGTCTCGCAGACTCTCGACAATAATACGTAAAGTTTTGTGAATCAATCAGTTGTTAGTGGACACTTGAAGTCTGTGAATTTGTTGCATAATTCAGCCCGTTTTGGGGCTGCAAAGCACATCTTTTCTGAATAAAGTATTATTATTCATGTAGAATATAGAGGGAAATTTTTCTTATTTCCTTCTCTATTTTAAACTGTCCATATAATTCCTGAGTGTATTGCTACTTTAAACTAGTAGGAGAATGCACGTCTGTACCAGTATTTATGATTTGCTATTGTGGCTATATCATATGTGTAATTCAAAGGGCTCATCTAACAAGTTGTTTCTGAAGGTCAAATAGTCCAGCGGTTATTATACAGATGATATTTTAATTGTATAACCTGTTTGACAGTATGCTGTGGTTTTACATAAAGTGCGTAAGCTTTTTCCTTTAGAGTTCCACTCATTTCTTCCATTAATGTTTGTCTACCTTCCAACTTGCAGGTTGACTTGGGAAGCTCCACCATCAAGCACACCCTAGAACCATACCTCCTCCACAGAACTGACCACTTCCTGCACGAGTTCACGACTTTTGCCAAGTACCCTTTTGACATGGCTGCCTTTGACAGAAACGTCATTTATGAGTCTCCAATTTTTGGCGACGTTTCGCCCATATCCTCACCCCACACACCAAATTTTGACCGTTTGACTCCCCCGGAACTTCGCAACGTTGGCCCTACACCGTACGTGCCTCCAGTCAGCAGTGTTGGTAACATCCCAACATCTTACCTGAACTGGGCACCCAGGCACTCCACGTGGGACAGCCCCTCGGTCACCCCGAGGACCCAGCCCGGCAGTTCGGTGACCAGTACGTCTGGGTGGGACGATGAGACTCCGGGGCCTTCAGGGATGAACCCTGACCTCGAGCCAACTGTGCCTCCTACTAAGACAGCTAAGGCTGAGACAGAAGCACCAGAGCTAATATCTATTAAGGTTGAACCCAACCTTAACCATAGCCCTGCCAACAGCTCCAGTGGGGACTCTGTTGTCTTCACTGGCTATGTTAAACCACTGGCAGAGAGAACACCAGATGCGTTCATCAGTCTATCCTCAGGGTCGGAGGACGAAGCTCCTCAAGACAAGAACAACACAGCACAACCAAAGTCACCCAGGCGTAGGTATCGCTCAAGGTCAAGGAACAGAAGGTCAAGGTCAAGAAGTAGATCAAGGGAGGGGAGGTACAGGGACTTTTCCAGGAGGAACAGGTCAAGAAGTAGGACAAGGAGAAGAAGTCGGTCTAATTCCAGAGGCAGAGGGCATGTCAGGTCAAGGAGTAGGCCAAGAGACAGACGTCAAAGGTCACGGAGTAGGTCAAGTAGACGGTCCCGCAGTAGGTCTCCAAGTAGAGGCTGGTGGAGGAATCGGGAGAAGGAGCGGCTGTTGAGCAAGCCAGGAGGGAAGAGGAAACAGAAAACAAGACACCTGGAGGGTTCTCCTGGTGAATCTTACAGGGGAAGCCATAGAGAGGGTACAGCATCTTCAGAACAAAGGGGCTCTTCTCACTCCTCTCATCAGCCTGCTGCATCAAGGTCAAAGAACAGAGGTCATGAAGGCAGGGACCAAGGCAGGTCACACAGGTCAAGATCCACGGAAAGGTCATGGAGGTCAACATCAAAGGACAAGTCAAACAGGTCAAAGACAAAAGAGAGGTCTCATAGGCCAAGGTCAAAAGATAGGTCACCAGTCTCAAGAGAGAGGGAGTATAGAGGTCGTTCACACAGGTCGGGGTCATCGGACAGACATCAGCTAACATATCAGCAGTCTCCTCGTTCTAGAGAGGAACAGAGTTCCCTAGCAAGGTACTCGGGCACGTTCAAGAACCCGGATAGAACGCGCCGCCGAAGTCGCAGCTCTAGTCTGGAAGTTACCTACGAGGGGAAGAAGAAACATGATCAATACCACAGGGACAGCCACAGCCACAGGAAACAAGACAATGACTCAGAAGTCGAGGTCACCTTCTGCAAGATGTCTTCCAAAGAGTCCAGAACAAGTAAGCACCACCACCACAAGAGTAAAAGGAAACACAAGCATAAAAAGAAGAGCAAGAAGCACAAAAAGTCCAAGGAAAGAGAGAAAAGTGCTGCAAAGAAAATTGATGATGTTTCCTCAACAGATGACGTGGAGAGCAGTGTTGGTGATGTGGAGTGTTTGAGTACTGTTTCTGTGTCTGAGATAGGTGATGGTTTAGATGGTACTGAAGAGAGACAAGACCAGGCTGTGTCAGTTGTAATAGAGCAGGACATTAGAGACAATAATAAGGCACAGGACAGTCAGAATGTGCAACACTGCCAAGAATCCAACATGAGTACAGACTGTCAGGACAATGTGAATTGTGAGCTGAGACATGGAGAGGAATCAGACTGTACAGGCAGAACAGAAGAGACGTGTTTACGTAGGACTGAAGAAAAAACAGAACCAGGAGAACACACTGTGAATATACACAGTGAGACAGCACCAACACTGACTGATTCTGCAGGGTTAGATTCTGTTAGCACGACAAATGTGCCTGATAATAGCAAAGATGGTCCTAATGCAGATAGCTTCCTAGAAAGAAATGGTGACAACGACTTCTCCAAGTCACGTGTGTGCCAATCAGAGAGAAGGGTCATCAGGAGGTCACCTGAACAGGAAGTGATGTCACAAGAAGGAATGATGGAAGAGGAAGTGACATCACCAGAAAGAAGGTTGGATACAGTTGTCAGTACACAATGTACCCCAGGATCCCACAGGAGGATAGTCCTTACACCAAAGTGTCAAGATGAAAGGAGAATTATAATCTCAAAGAATGGTGGGGGAAGGGAGTTAAATGACAAACTGTGAACTAAAACTCTTCTGTGTTTATAGCTTAGAAGGTTGCAGCACTGGTCCTTTCAAATCTTTCTGATGACGACCGAAATATAAAAGGATGCTCTCTCAAATGACATGTGGCATTTCACTTAATACATGTATTTATAATGGTTGAAGACGATCAAATTTTTGCAATGTCGTCATGAAATTTGATCTGAACAGTGTTGGAACATGTGTTTTCATTCTATCCCATCCTATCTGATTGGGCCACACCAATTTAATTTCTTGGTTCACGGATTCGCTCGCTCCTATTTTTTGGAAAAAAGAATAAAAATAAAAATTACCACTCAGCACATTTTCACCATTAATGAAACCATTCACCAACTTTCTGGTGTAGCAAATTGGCCTTTATATTATAAGCTCCTTAAAGGGTGGGTACAGGTGCTGTTACTGTACAATAATAGTGTTTTTGTACTTTTTTCAAACTGAAAACTTTTTTTCTTTATGTTTTGGATTAGCTGTTACCTTTACCCGAACCATTTTATGATTTTTATTTTTATTTCGCCCTCTCGCTCCATATTTTTTATGAAAAAATCCGTGAACCAAGAAATTAAATTGGTGTGGCCTTACATGTATTTATGGTGGAATTTACAGGGCTGTTTGCTATTTAACCATTAAACCTTGCTAAATCAATGTGTATGGGATTTCGTGAAGAACTATGCAAACTTTTAACACACAAACCCAATGTAACGTGTTTAATTTGACGGGTTATTTTGTCACCTTAAGTCATGAAACAATCATATTTGTTAGTTTTTCATATTTCCAAAATTTTCCTGTACCAAAATGGCTACACATGGTGTTCAAGATAATCCAAACATATCTCAACACAACAGAAAGTGGAATAGGTCAGTTAGGCTAAGGAACATGTTAATCTCGACGGGCTTTATTTATAGAAATCGTAAGTAATTCTAACAATGTAATAGCAATTGTATTCTTTGTTAGCCTTTGTGTACATGTATTCTGTCACTTAGATGGCAGATTTGTATGAAAGCTGTACATAAAATTTCACTACCCTCTCTATTACATTGACTCGTGTTTTATTATCTGGTGCTTGAAGAATTGAGGATGTCAAGTAGGCAAGGTATGGTAAGTGTTAACTCACCATAGTTTTAGATTGCACAATGACCCTGATCTCCTTGAAAGTTCATTTATGTTCTAGCAGACGTAACCTTATGTAAGGAAAGGTAGATGTTTGCAGTGTATAGAGGTTGTGGTGGGCACAGAATACGTTACCGACTGAAAATTTGTGGCATGAACTGCGACCAATGAGTGTTATAAGACTTCAATCAATCAATCAAAAATGGTTTATTATAGAGTCTGAATATGACCTCCTTGGTCCATTCCAAGTCACCATGCGGATGTTTGTTGCCATTGTTTAGAACTGATTTTAAAGTTTTGTAATTATATGTCTAGGACATTTGATACTTCAGAAATATTTCTAACACTGTTTCAACTTTATAAATATTTCCCTGGTCCTGTAAAACTTTGGAAATATTCATGGTGTTGAATTGGATACTTCTAATGGTTTCTAAATAATGATAACAGCATTCTACCATTATTTACCATTTTCTACCATTTTTTGTAAATGGTTCAGTGGGCTGGGAATATAGCAATTCACACATCCTTGCAAAGTATGGTTGGGTGCCATGCAACAATGGCCCACCACAAAGGATCCACCAGTACCCAGCTGTGAAATCTAAAAATATACAGAGGCAACAATAGGGCTTACTTTTATGGGGGCAATAAACTAATTTTACCATTTGGTAAAGTTTACAAATATTTGTAAATGTAAACGAATCACACAGAGGTTTCACAATTATTCTAAATAAATATACTTTTGTACAGTTACTTTCAAAATGTTTCTAAAATATTCAAAGGAATTGAAATAGATGAGTATTTTCTTAGTCAATTTTTTAAAAAGAATTTAATTATTGTGGCTTAGATATTCTTTTATTCAAAATAATTCAGACTTATTACAAATATCACCTAAAACCCCTCATGGTGACTTGGAATGGAAACAAATAACAAGGTATCTTGCAGTAGTGTACTTAATTTCTGTATCAGCTGGTTCATGAAAAATGAAGCAATGCATATCACAACATCGTGAAGTGAAACTAAAAGAAGGAAAATATGGTAGGAATTAATGAAAAACTTAATAAAAAAATTATGAGTAAAAGTTATGTCTATTACGACAGCAATCATACTAGATTTGCTACAAGCTTAACGTCCCCAACAATGCCTACTGGTACCGTGGCTATTAATGATTAGCCCCTACGGTTTGCCCGACATTTCGGCTGAACCCAACAGCAAACAAACTGACGGTAACCACCCAGTACGTATATAGGTCTGATCTGGTGATTCGGCCCACCTTCACCTTCAGGAATTCACAGTCAAAACATATACCTGTAGGTAGTAAACCAAGCAGGTTGACTGTAATGTTTATTTTTTCCTTTTATTTCTGTTATAAACATTGCACAGAAGCTTTGTCGTTGAGGAGGCTAGCTAACTATTCTGTCAACATTTAAGTCGTCGGTCTTGGTATTTTATCAGAGTATGGAACAATGAAATAGGTACAAGGCTATGTTTTGCGCAGGTTTGTGCATTGAAACACCCAACATACACGTACCATTCATACTTGTCGTTTGTAGTTGCGCTGTGATATTTCTCCCAAAATGACAAAAGGGTACTAGCTCTCCAAGCAGAGGTAAGGCTCCGGCTGTTTTTTTAGTCGTTTTTATCGGGCTTTCTATTTGGTCATTTTTCTTGAAGCACGTCAGCCAAGCTGGTTAGGTTTTGACACAGCAAGATAAAATACAAAATAGAAAGCCCGATAAAAACGACTAAAAAAACAACCGGAGCCTAACCTCTGCTAGGGGAGTAACAGAAGGGGAAATGAGGGTGAAGTAAAATTACAAGAAGGATGACACTCAGGTTAGCACTGTAGAATGTAGACCATATGCGCTACGATTCTACGTTTTAGAACCAACCGTTTTTTTTTAATGTACAGTATACTCATTGACCTAAGCATTTTTGGCCAAGTCTTCATGTCGAAATGAAATTTTACTCCATCATTCGGTCAATACCATCCAGTATGACCCAGTATTCATGAATGGGGAGAGCTATGGTACCTTGTATTTCAGTGCCCGTAGCCTCCTTTCCAGACTTCGTGGTCGGCTTTTTCATGATGTCGTATTATCTGAGTTCGCAGTTTTCTGCAGTCTACACCAGGGTTTCCTACGAAGTTATGGATGGTAAAATTATACAAAACAGGATGTGTAATTAGCTAATGTTGTACATTTGTTGACATTACAACCATAAAAAGTTAGAACAGTATTCAGAAAACAAGTTCTATGAAATTCCTTCACTTATAAAATGCCCACGGAGGAACCTGCTTTTGAGCCTACCGTGCCCGGTCACACGACCGGTCAACTCGCTACATGTACATCCAAGACTTGCAGAAGTAATCAGAAGTTAACTGAAAGGTCAAGGAATCCTAAATCAGCGGGATACTTTGATGTAGTCGTATGTGGTGTAATATTTGAGCATGAAGAGAACATATTTGTATGTTTGTGTAAGCTCTTCAGACATTTCAAGTAGCAAATGTCGATAACAGCTGGGCTTGCGGCTTTTAAAGCGAAATTATCAAATAGATAAAGCGGACATTGTTAATATTTAAGCATTCATGAAGCCTCGTGAATTTTTTTAATTTCTTGAGGAAGGATTATATACATCAACTACAAAGACCCAAAACAAGCAATTGTGTAGCTTACAACATTTACTTAAGCGTTCACAGTGTCACCACGTGTCATTATGTACTTAAGATCCACTGTACTATTATAAATATTTAGAGGTAGAAATGGTAAACATTACTACAGATATATCTGGTGGCCTGTTTGATAAAACATTTGGAAGTTCTACCAGACACAGTCGGCAATGATTGTGCAGTGCCAATTCCTTTGCGCTTATTACCCCAAT
The DNA here is from genome assembly GCF_000003815.2 of Branchiostoma floridae. Lineage (NCBI taxonomy): Eukaryota > Metazoa > Chordata > Leptocardii > Amphioxiformes > Branchiostomatidae > Branchiostoma > Branchiostoma floridae. The sequence continues at coordinate 4,851,100 of NC_049993.1, read as the reverse complement.
CAAGGAGGTTAAAAAAAACAATTTTTAAACCTCCTTGCCCCAATCAAAATGGGCGTTCCCTAGTATTCTATCGACCAGAATTTAAGAATTATTTCAGTCAGTGAGACATGAACTAGTTTATGTTGTAATATCATTGCACTTCTCGTATCAGATCTCTCTCCCTCTCTCTCTCTCTCTTTCCCAATGTTCCTCTGGTCTCAGGTAGCCGCGTCACCTTTATGTCATTCATGCCTATATATATAATATTGTGGTCGCGCGATGTGTCGGAATGTCGGTATGATTGTTATGAGACTACAAATAATATTTGCGCCTTGTAAATTTAGCCAGATAACGTAAATCATCATCTGACAGCTGGGCTGATAAACACATTAGCCCAGGAGGTGGGACGACATGTTGGCGCTGTCAAGTGTTAATCAAACAAGCATCACACGATCGTTCTGCCTATAAAAGAAGAACACGATCCACGTCTGGTACCAGTAAGCTCTCAGCGCTGTTATCAGGACAGTTAGTTCTTGCAATAAGTTTTCTGCGTGTGAAAGAAACCGATCACCATGCCGATCACAGACTTTAACGGGACCTGGAAGGCCAAGAGTACCGACAACTTGGACGCCTATCTGACAGCAGCAGGTACAACATTCTTTTCTTTGTTCCTTTATCTTTTTGGATTTGAACTCAAAATTTTTATACGAAAAACTAACCCTGTAGAAATCTGACAAATACATTTTGCTTTTCTGTAACGTTTCATCCCTCTGAGAAAAGGCGACTTTTCTCCAATAAAAAGAACAGGAAATAGCCATGCCTTGAAGAACCAGAGTAAGGATTGATGTGTTCAACTACATTGTGTATTCGTATTGAAGTTCCTCGAATGGAACTCATATATCGTCACCAAGTACAACAGAGGCATCCTCACTGGATAGCTGTGAACAATGCTCTAATACAGCTAGATGTGCAATGGTTTAGAGTGACGGGTCGTTCAGTTCAACATGCTGCGTGCTGGTGTGTTACGCCATGGGGCGGCTGTACAGATACTGGAAACAAGCTTAAGATTAAAGGCGTATGATTAAACTGAGAATTTTTGTGTGCTGAAGTCCATTTTCCTTTTTTCCAGGCGTCCCTGCGGAGTACTGGGACACCATCAAGTCGGGGACAGTGACGCACGAGTTCTCCCAGACAGGAGACAGCGTGACGTGGAAAAACTCCGGGAACGACGGCCGCTCCGTCACCAACACCTTCAAGTTCGGACAGACCTTCGGTGAGACCGGCATGGACGGGAAAACCCACCAGGTACGGCATCTGAATACTAGTTTTCTGTTTTCAATCAGGGTCCTGAAAATTTATGTTGTGTTTCCGTTTCTAAATTTAGCTAAGGTCACAACCCACCGTACGTGCAAATACGGTACGTGTACGTGCACCGTACATGCAAATCTACGTGCCATGCGCCAAAACGTGGGCAATCTTTTGGTATCCGTAAGTGGTAAGTACCGCCTCCGTACGAACTCGTAGGGAATCCGACGGATTTTGAAGCACGCAGTGGAGGCAAAACATTTGTGTTGCCGTGCGGACGTACTCCCTCCCTGCTCTTGCCAGTCGTTCCCAACTTTTTCAGAAATACGGGGCGGGCGTGGCCTCGAGCTCCCCCCAAAAACGTACGGACAAATTGCGCGTACGGCGGGTTGTGCCCTTAGCTTAAACCAGGGCAGGTAGGCGAGTTTTTTTTAGATTTCAGCCGATTCGAACGGCGATGCAACAAATACAGTTCAACAATGTGCAACTGAAAAGCATCAAGACACCGCCATTTTAAACATACATGATATGTATAAGTTCAGCAAATGCCAGTTTTGTGTCAGTGCGTCGTTCTTCGAGTTGTGTAAGCTCAGTACACATTTGTAGATAAGATTCTTACATTCATACCGTCGATGGCGATAGCTGGCGCATATTATCTGAACGTCTGACCGTTTCCAAAATCATATCCAGTTGCTTTAGTAATTATTACTTGTCGTTTCTCACATTCAGTTTTTGACCTCTTAGAGGCAAAGTTCCAGTCATAGCAATCATCAATTTTATTCATAACCCATTTTCATACTACAGAATAAAATATTTACAAAACCACAGAAAAATACGAAATATAATAAAGTTTTGACATTTTTTGTAGACCACCATAACGTACGACGGCGGCAAACTGACCAGCACCTGTGCGGACATTGATGGGAAGGGGACCCAGAGCCGCATCGTCAGGGAAGTGGCGGGAAACACCCTGACGGAAGTACGTCATTTCACAGGGCATGATGGGAAATAGATGGGTGACCTTGACCTCGAATAGTGTGTATGTGTATGCGTGTGTGTGTCTGGATGTGCATGTGTATGTGTAGGTACATGTATGTGTGTATGTGTGTGTGTTTGTGTGTGCGCGTTTGTGTGTATTGACCTTCAAGCACATAACACTATGCTACGTATATTCAATTCACAACAATTTTGCAAACTGAACAGAGGCACTGTTAGCGTCATACATTACACCAATTTCAAATTTCAGACCACTCCTAAATACAGTCAAACATACAATGGAGGGATTTCTTTCACGCTGTTCGAGTTTTGTTTATGATTTTTGTATTTCTGTTTCAGACGACAACGTTTGGTTCCACCACGGCCAAACTTGTGTACCAGAAGTAAAGGGAGGTTCACGTGTCGTCATCTTGAACACCCAAGGAATGGACGCATCAGTAGCCATATCTAGTACCTTTAGACATTACGTTTTAATCACGATCGTTAAAAGTATGGTATAGTAATAGCTACTGATTAAACCTAACTAGCACCCCGCCCCTAGACTAGATGGTCCATCAATCCCTGGGCACTGTGCGTGTTTGTATACCACACGAACTAAATATTGCATGTAACCATGCACTGATTTACTGTTTAGTATAAGTACTGTGCACATTGTGTGATAGCTGACAATAAAGACGTCAGAGTATGTTGTAAAATCGTTAAATCTGTTTCTGTTATCACTTTACAGTCAATCATAGCAGGGTGTGATAAACGTATGTAAATCGCGATTGAGCGTACTTAAGGATAGCAAAACTTAAAGTGCTGCAATAAATTCCAATCAGTAAAGGTGCCACTACTGTACATTGATGTCTAACAATTGACTCATTTGCATTAACTGTGTCTTAGCCTTCCTATCCTTTGAAATCCAAATTGTCTTCAGCTTGACTTTGGCTTAGCTTTGTTTTCTTTGGAATCCAAATTGTCTTCAGTCTGAATTGTCTTACAACCTTTCCTATTGGACATCTGAAATTGTCTTCATTCATAGTTAGAGTATAAAAGACCTGTTTCTTCCAGATCTCTTCAGTGTCACTGACGAAGGATAGTGGATTCTATCCGAAACGTCTGACCGTTTCAAAACCATATCCAGTTGCTTGAGTAAAAAAAAATTTTGGCGTATGTCTAACAATGTGTAACGCCCATTGAATCCATTTATATCTGGTTAATGTTGACTTGTGTCCGGCCAAGTGCCCGGTGTCTACATCATTAACGCTATACGTTACCAAGTAACGGGGGGATTTATTTCTTCTTCTCCTAGTGACTAAATCATTTATTTCTTCGTCTAGACTGGAGGCCATAAAAGTGTATACCATATATGGGTGTATTTGACAATCACACATGCCCCCACACGGTTGGATGGGGAATGCCATGATAGGTTGCCATGCAGGGCGGACATGCCGCCAGTACTCTAAGTAACTCCGTTTCAGAAAATCCATGAGGTTCGAAGGTAAAGGGAACGTCGTAGTAGCAGTTTCAATGCAGTGTTTAGAACCCAAGGGTTCGATGTTACATTTTTCTTTAGTCCTATTAATATCTTATCATCTAATCTGACAGGAAATCGGCTCAGTCATATAGTACAAGTGAGCAGTTCTACAGAAAGATAATTTTCAAAGCATAAAGACTCTTGTCCGTAGTGACCACCTGTCCACATAGACCAGATCTGATCTGTCCCCTGAGTGGTCGTCTTGGTCAGTTTTAACTGCATGTATATACTAGCTATAGACAAATGTCACGTACACTGTCAAACCAAGTGGGCGTTTGTGGGCGGTGCTTCTTTGATTAATTGATTCAAACGCCCTATAAAGCTCTCGAGCTGAGCACTTGAAGTTCTTTCCAGACCTCAGTGCAGGGATTATAATTTCAGTCGCGCCAGCAGTTTTTTCTCCGTCTTGATTCTCCCGCCTTTCGTGACACAATGTCCATCACTGACTTTAACGCCACCTGGAACTCTGCAGGGAACGAGAACCTAGACGCCTACCTGGAGGCCACAGGTACGACTTCTGTGTCTGTTAGTTCTGCTAACGCTTAGGGCAAAATTGCACCGGTGCCCGTCAGGGATGTAGCCCCGGCCGGGCTCCGAAGGCAAAAATTTGTCGCGGTAGACTGCCGGATACCGAGGGGGAGTTGGGGGGGTTGGGGGTGGAGGGGAACCCTCGGTGTCCCCAAAGGGTATGTCACGGAATCTATTTGTTACCGGGCCCCGGGTACATTTTAAGTCCGACTTAAGTTCAACCTGGTGCCAGGCCCCAAAGTACCCTGGGAGTCACAGGTGTCCCACGGGGCCACGTAGGGGTCACGCCCAAAAGTGAAAAAAACTGCCCGTGAACTGACAAGGATTCTTTCGACATTAAAATCTTTCGAAGACCTGCGATTGATGTGATCAAGTCGACTCGTAGGAAACTCAACAGGCCCCTTTCCACTAAATGGTGATTGACCAAAATTAGATTTGAGCGACCCTTGATTTCAGAACTGAAAAATGATGCAAAATGTAAAAGAATGATTTAAAAGACAACAAAACGCACAAAGCGGAAAAATCCATTCTTAATGAACTTGAAATGAAATTCTTTAAGTGATAAGGCAAATCTTTGTTTATCACTTTGCGTTGGTTGCTGTTGCTAGCGTAACCAAGGACGCCTTGTATGGCGTCCAGATTGATACAAATTACATGTACGTGCCCCCATGCACCAAGATCGCTCGTGGACCTTGACTTCTGTATAAATTAGATCTTGGCCATATGATCTACAATAATCTGTTACCAAGCCGTGTTGAAGTCAGCCGTCTCCCAAGTTAGTACAGGCAGTAGCTTTCCAAGCTTAATTCTGTACAATCACGCCTATACCGGGGTACCCATTAAAAATGCTGGGAGCCAAGTACATTGAAACTCTGGCTATACAGGAATGCCAGTGGAGTTAACGAGACGACGCTACCACCATTTCCATAGCAACTACCAGGTGACAAAGTCGCCTCGACCCCCTTCAAGCGTCCGTAGCTAGGAGGGACCGATTAGAATGGATAGATTTCTTAGGCTTACGGGTATTCGTGCCCAAAGGTCTAGCGGGTTGATTCTTTGGGAGGCTAGTATGAGTGCGACGCTCTACGATGGCCATTTATGTCTGAAATACTAGTACGCCCTACATGACCAATCATTCGGTACCACATCCCTTGTATCCAGGCCGGACTGGGGTTGCACTTGTCTTCATGTGAGCTTAAAGCTACGGGCACAACCCGCCGTACGTGCTTTTTGTCCGTACGGGTTTTGGGAGTTCACGTCCGCCACGTTTTTCCGAAAACGTGGGGAAGGACTGGCAAGAGCAGGGAGGGAGTACGTCTCAACGCACGTCTCTCGCACGGTTGCGCATGCTAAGGTGTAAGTATGTGGTCTGCATGCCACGCCTGGCCGTGAGCGGTTGCGTGCATCGTTCGTTTCGCAAGTGGTACGTTAGCTGTACGTGCTTACAACGTACAATCTCTGTGCGATTGCCCACGTTTTGGCACGTAGACACCACGCAGTTGCAAGTACGGCAGGTTGTGCCCCTAGCTTTAGATTACACACATGCCCCTTGACAACGAAATTATGATGAAAGACAGTGCAGGGACTTAGAGCAAGTGTATATCGGT
>NC_049993.1:4833606-4842879 GCF_000003815.2 Branchiostoma floridae | reverse complement strand
TGCAAGCGTTACGCAAGTGCTGTGTGATACTACTCTCCAAGCAGAGGTTAGGCTCCGGCTGTTTTTTAACGTTTTTTTTAGCTGTTTTTATCGGGCTTTCTATTTTTTTTTAATATCTTGCTGTGTCAAAACAGTTGGCGTGCTTCAAGAAAAATGACAAAATAGAAAGCCCGATAAAAACGACTAAAAAAACGTTGAAAAAACAGCCGGAGCCTAACCTCTGCTTGGAGAGTAGTGAGATACCACCTTTAGATAAGTGCGGCTAGGAAAGAAGCTTGATAACATTAGATTACGATTCTGGGATGGGAAGGTTGTACAATTAACGTGAAAATATATGTGAGAACAACTTGCGTAAAGAGAATTAATTGTATATTCTAACGAACCAACCAACAAACAGAAATACATACTGCTCCGATTGGATAAATAGAAGCAAACAGGAGTCGTTTAATCATTTCCATGAACATGATGATTATTAGATACGCCGTATACGCATATGTATGTACGGACCAGATCTCCCTTTTAGACAAGCCTCCCATCGAAAAATATATTTCTGTTCTTTCATTTCTACTAACAGCAAAAATCGAGAGGTTGAATTGAACATTAATTCCTTTTGTTTCTATTCTTAGCCCAGTGTGGCAATACGTCCGTCGTTCATTATTTCTTGTGTTTCACTGGCGCCCCCTGTAGGCAGTGGTGACATTTGCAGGCGGAAAGCTGACCTATAACTACCCTGACTTTAACGGGAAGGGCACGGCAGGCAGCATGGTGAAGGAGGTGTCCGGCGGCAAACTCACGGAGGTGAGTTCGGTCTTATCCCCAAGCAGATGTGGGAGGAAAAATCGGAATGTTTTGGCTGTTCTGTAATTCCAACACACTCCTCTCCTGTGGGTGAAAATGAGCGCAGAAAACAATTTATCTTCCCCCACATCTGCTTGGCGGTTCCACTTAGCCAAATTTTAGATAGTTTAAAAATTTTAAAAGAAATTTTGCCATGCTTCAATAAGGGTTTGAAATGCCGTGGACACAATATACTGAATTTCATCAAACCTTTATTTTCTAATATGTATACAATCGTATAAAAAAAGGTAGTAAACTAGAGTTCGGCGACCTCATACCTCCATGAAAATTTAGAGCTTTCGTAAATTTCAGGCAATTGACCAACACATCAACATAATTCATGCATGGTGTTGTTCATCATTGACTAACGTACACATGTCACAATTATAAAATTCCCATTATTGATCATAAAGCGGTTTTGAATTTTTACATAAATTATGCAAATAAGTTCCTCATTACCATATTTGGTATCTGCTTATATTCCACCAATCATAATTAACATGTGTTACGTGTATTGAGGTCCAGTTATTGAAAACAATGGAACTATACAATTTCCTCATTAATTATGCAAGTTAAGTCCTCATTTGCATAGCATGCATATCATTGTGAACATCTTTGCCTAAGCTACCTGCATGCCTAAAATGCAGGCAATCCGTCGTTCCTTTCTGCAGTTATCCGCTTTGGAGTGTCTTGACAAAAACGCCCCTGCAGTTCCACAATTAAATGTCAGGGGACTGAAACTTGCCCCACATTTTTATGTCGCTAAAAGCTATCTACCACTTAAATGTCACGACCATATCACGTCAGTGACAAGAGATACATTGAAAAAACTGCTATGATAGAATATTCTCATTAATTATGCAAATGTATTCCTGATTTGCATAATTAGTATCTTATCTTGTACAACATTGTCTAAGGTACCTACATACCAAAAATCATGAAAATCCGTTGTTCCCTTCTTGAGTTATCCTCGTCAGAATTTTGACAAAAATGCCCCTGCTATCCCCAAACTAGACGCTAGGGGGGCCAAACTTATGTCATTTCTTCCTGAGCACAAGAGCTATCTAACACTTAAAAATCGTGACCATAGCATGTTCAGAACACCGAGATAGCAAAACCGGAAGTTGCGCTGCAGCACCAAGGGGAGTTGCTAGGGGGCCCAAAATCTAATCATTTCCAGCTTTCGTCACACACTACCAACACACCAAGTATGAAACCAATCCACCCAGCCGTTCTTGAGTTATCTTGTTTACACACACACAAACACACAGACACACAAACGCGGGGTAAAATATAACCTCCATGACATTTCATGGAGGTAAATATGTAGTCAAAAGATCCAAAACTAGAAACGCTCTTTTAGGTATGCTTAAAACATATATATGTGTGAATCAGCTAGTGGCACGTATCGTTGTATTTCTTACGTGACATGTATATACTGTACAGAATGAAGTTAACTTTACAGAAATTTATTTTTACTCCAGACCGTGTCCCTCGGATCTGTTACGGCCAAGGTCTTCTACACCAAATGAACGGCCAGACCGCATCCAAACGCACATGGTGAAAACCTACGCCATTGACTGAGCTGATGGCCTGCCTTATATGGTGACAACCTACACATCGCCAATGAAGAGGATTGTGTGTCTTACTCCTCCAGCAACAGTCATCTCAAGTCACAGCTTATAGAATTTTTACTTGTTTCTTTGCTACATTTTTCGTCACTGTCATACGTGGTGCACCCATAGAGTGAGGGCATTTTTTTCTTCAAATTAAAACATGTGTTGAATTTTGAGTGTGCATGAGTCGATTTCTTTACAGTTCCATGTAAACATTGAATTTGTTGGCGAGAGTATTTTTTTGGTAGTTTATCAAGTACCTACTGTACTGTGCGACACACCGTGGTCCTAAACTATAGTGTGGTTATGAATGTTATGTTGGCTATGATTTCCGTATTGTTGGTCCTAAACTATAATTTGCTTTGATATGTAGGTTACGATTTCCATGTTGTTGGAATCCAAGAAACCAAGCGGGGATGCAAAACATGCTACAAATGCCAAGTTGAGCACCGTTACGTTTCTTAGAAGGAAGTACTTCTGCAGCTTTGTCAGCAAAACACAACTTCGTTGTCGCGGGTCGTTGGCCCGACGATGGGGCTGATGGCAAATACAGAAGAGGTGGCGGAGCAAGTACGATCTACGAGGGTAGATTTTCAGTGTCTTTTGTCCCAGATATTGTACCAAAAGAAACTGAGTCTATTCTTCTTCTAAAGTGGAATTTTCAACACTCGTCTGAATAAATGCAATGATAGTGAAAGGAAAGAAGTCATGACTTGATCGATCGCCTCCTGGCGTAAAAGCTCAGTTCTGCACCTAACATGAGTGACTACAATATACAAGGCCCAACATGTGTACAAACGCCAGAAATGCTGTAAACTAAGGAGCGCAATGAGTTCTTTACGAAAAAGAAAGCTCTTAGCTTTATCTGTAACTGCAGGTACTGTATGTGCCAACCCGATCCGCTTTTTGCAATGTCAAGCAATATCAGACAAAAACAAGGAAGTTTTCCGGGCGACCACAACTGGGAAACGACCAAAATGCAAACCACATGTTAGCGTCGCCGTTTCCTGCAACTCGTGCCAAGTTCATTTACAGGTGGTATAAAAAGGCGAGAAATGTGTGGCAGGTCACACACAGCGACACAGCTATCAACTTACGCTCTATTCTGGATCTGCGGGTATGTGAGCCTTCTCTACAGTCAGTTATGTTTACCGCGTTCGTTGCATACTCGTTTGTATGTTTATATTAAAGTATGCACAGTATAGTTTAGAAATATGTTGATTTTCCCCATCTCCTGATCAAGAACATTTCGGTACTCGACGTTTAAGTACAAATTGCTTCAACATCCATGATGAAGACGACATTGTGGTTCGTAGCGGTGCTCTTCGCCTGTGTTTGGCACGGAGGCAACTCAAGCAGTGAGTTTTCATACTCAAACTTCACTATACATGAATTATCTTGGAAGATATCTAGAAGTGCAGCATCTTGAAAGACACTAGCTGCTATCTGGATCGATATTACAAAATACTGTGGTCTGGGTAGTGATCCTGCATTCATTATCATATATAGACATATCATAGTCTGGTAGTATATTTTGGTATTCTCCAAGCAGAGGTCGGAGAGAAATCGTTCTTCCGAATGTAACAACATTCGCATATAGTTTTTGAAAAGCGTGACATCAAGAGGTTCCCAACTTCCTCTGAAGGTAACGTATCGTTATGTAACGTGACGTGTCACTTGCAGGTATCATGGCTATCAACTTTTCAAGATGTCAACCCGGAAACCACTGTAAAATTTAATCCACTCACACCGGTAATGACCCCCGTACTTTTCGATATGTGTGGTGGGCTCTTTAAAGTGATCGAGGTGTAACTCTCCTCAAACACGTGACCACGTTTGAAAACGATTTTCTTGTTGGGAACCGTGTAAGGTTTTGTGCTTCGTTTTGGAACCGCTTGACTGTCCCTGAAATAAATCGCATGAGATATAATTGACCATGTAACATGCTCCAGAGAAACAAGAGACGTTTAATTTTAATCTATGACGAAGACTTGCAAACAAGCAGGTAACACATTGTAGAATAGGCATATCTCACAAATTTGACACCGAATTCTACGTATACAACGCGTAATGCTGAAATACGATCATCGTTTTGTTCATGGGTCTCTAATCCAGTGGACAACAGAAATAAAAAAAAAATAAAACAAGTGCTTTTAAAAAAGCTGGCATTTTGCCAAGGTTTGCGTGTGTGAATGTTTTTTTTTTCTAGTTATTAGAATGTCATATAAATAGAACAGAATAAAAAACCTGATATGGGCGCATGGAGAGATTCACAAATATGCAAATGAGTTATGTCCTGGAATATGAAAATGAATATGTTTCCTGAAACTTTTTGTTATCCAGTATGCAGTTATTTTCGAGAAAATCAGTTTGTTCTTGTGTAATTCTGTGATATAGATGTTGTATGGGCATTTTATGGAAAGTTAGAAAGAAACATATACGCAGAGCATCGCACGTCTCACGGTTCGTTCATTCAAACATCCCAACTGCGGAAAAATGCAGTAGAAGAGGTGCAAAGGTGAGTTTTAACGTTCTGTACAAAAGTATTGTTCATTAGTATAATAAGGCCATACCAATTTAATTTGTTGGTTCTCGGATTTTTTCAGAAAAAAGGTGAAGCGACAGGGCGAAAAAAAAAAACTTGCAACAACTCTGGGTTCAGTCAGGTCCAAAGTTTCAGGTTCGTAATTCCAGACTTGAACCAATGGTATATAATGATAATAATAGTAATCTGGTGTATACATGTATGTGTGGTAGATCCAGTTACACTTACATGCAAAATTTGCATTTTGTCATACACTTTACGTGGAATTTTAGCAATACAAATGGAAAATTATGTGCAATCAGTTTTGCTTAAGTATTCACAGTAACATTGCTGTAATAATGCTTAGTAATAAAGACAAAAACATAGAGTATTTCAACACACACAACTTTTAAAAACCTTTAAGAAGGTTGAAAAACTTTTTCAGCATAGTATAATGTCTAATGTAGCAACAAGAACAATAAATTGACTTAATTTCACCCCAAAGAATAGACAGTGCCTGAAACATCGTTGTATTCTCTTTGTGAAAGCTGCAGTTTGAATAAAAATCGCTTGAGGGCGTTAGTGTACTCATTCCATATTAATGAAGCCATTTCCAAATATGGCAGCATTGGCCAAGCCATTTCCAAATATGGCAGCATTGGCCAAGCCATTTCCAAATATGGCAGCTGCCATTTTGTTTGTCCCACTGCAACATTTTCGTCTTTTTCAAGCACAAATTTAACGATCTATGGGTGGTTTTCGATGATTTACAACATAAAGGAGAACATAAGCAGGTGATAGTTATTTTGCAAGTCCAGTACTAGTTTCAGAAGTTCTTTTATTTTCAACTGAACCAAAGTTTGTTTCAAGTCCAGCAACTTGCGTTAACGTTACCGTAACGTTACAGGGATTTTTTTTTATTTTTATTTTTTATTTTTTTTGAAATTGGGAAAAATAGAAGCGGCGATTCCGAGAACCAACAAATTAAATTGGTATGGCCTAATGGATGTAAAAATTAGTATTTTAATGGATGTAAAAAGGAAAAAAAAAAGGTGAAATTTTAAAATTAGTATTTTAATGGATGTAAAAAGGAAAAAAAAAAGGTGAAATTTTACCACTGCGCCAATGCGACCATGTTGAAGAAATGCCTGTTTTAGAAGGTATACAAATGTTTGGCATGAATAGAACAGGTCCGTTCATCACAACTGGACTCAGAGCATTTTGCCGCTAAGGCGGCAAAATGCAAAAAGGGGTGAACGTAAACGAAACCACCAAACATTGTTCTCTTTCTGTCAAGGGCCGAGCTTTTCTCAGCTTCGAAGCAACTACCCTCGATACCAGTCCATCGACTGGGATGGCCTGGTGGACCAAGAGGGTCTAGACTCCTGGCTAAAGGGGGTGGCGGACAAGAACACCTGCGCCATGAGGGTTAGCCGTGCGCTCACCCACGCAGGTAAGGTCACTTCTCTCTGTTATCAACCAATACATGTTCTTGGCAAACACAGTTGATGAATATAATCCAGTTTCTAAAGGATGTAGATGATGGCCAGCTTTGGGTTTGTGCCGCATGATAAGATATCGTCCCCCTGTAGGAGAGGAGATTGTACCGGGCTCCTGCGACTGGTCCGGCGTGAGAGACCGTAGTAACCGACCCTACATCATCCGTGTCACCACCATGCGCTGTTACCTGGAGAATGAGTACGGTCAGGCTGACGTCACCGGAAGTACTGAGAGCAATTTCTGGGTAAGAGTCGAGTGAGAAAAGCAACCAATCGTTGAAATACACGAACATTCCAAGAGTACAATGTAGTTAGAGAACAGCAAATTAGGAACTGAACATGTGAGTGAATTCTCTAAAAATTATTACCTCCGTGAAAACCGAGGTATCGTTTTGTTGCGATGTTTGTTTGTCCCTGCAAGATGCAGATGAGTCTGGAGACAATACCTTGCCATGAGTGAGAGAGAGTTTGTTTGTCCCAGTCTCTGAAATGTTAGTTATATGAATTCCTAGTTGCAGGGTGTGAGGCGGAAAACGGTGGGATGATGGCCAGGATGGGACGGGAGGTTTTTTTTAATTGGCCCGGGTCCAAATGTGTTCTGTATGTAGGCCTAGGCATGCAGGAAACTCATGTTTCTGTTGATGAAGTCAAGTCCCCGAGATGGCATGTAGGAGTTATATGAGAGCATGCAATGTGTGAAACAAAAAACAAAAACAACTAAATATTTCACGGAGGTTCAATTTATTGTTATGTCAGCATCGCTATGATTGATTATAACCTTTGCTATGCCAGAATCTCAATGTCATATGGCAAGTTACTTAAGCTCACCAACAAGAGAAAATCGCCTCTGTCGCCAACTGTTTGTTTTCCATCCTAACAGGGACACCAGGGCATCATCGTGTTCCAAGACTGCGGGTTCGCGACCGCTACCGGGCACGTGGACCTGTGGGACGGGTCGCGCTGCGTCGGGATTTGCCCGTACTTCGGGGCCTGTAGCAACATCCGGCTGTTCGAGTTCAACTAACGAGAAATTGATGGCCGTTAGAGCCAAGCTCATCCAGTCGGCAAAGAAGCAAAGAAGTTTCACATGGCGTTTATTGCACTCACTTGTTTTAGGTTAGCTATTTGCTGTGCGTGTGTTAGATGATGACAAAAGGTCTAGCACTTTTCTGCTACAGTACATTGTAAGGGCTCTAGCAAAACCGCTACAGAATAATGTTGTTGTTTGTGGATGACAGTGTTTGTTGTGGTCGTTTCAAATTTAGTATACCAGATTTTCCTGTCTGCATAAATGGACACAAACCAGCTTATTACATGGGGACTAATGCTTGATGCCCACCTTCTACTAGTTCATGGCATGATTGACATCACTACGATGTGAGCACATTAGACACTTGATATGAAATTTAAGGGCTTAAAAGAGTTAAGAGAAGCTTGTCTTTATCATATGAATAGGACAAAAGTTCAACATGGTTAGTAGTGTAATCCACATCTTATGATTATTTACTGACACAACTTTTATCTAAGATCAAGAGAAAGAAGGTATAAGCTAATATTAGATTAAGAATTTAGGACGTTTTAAGATACTGCCTGTGAGCAACTTGTTTCTATGTTGAAACACTCTTCCTATCGCTAGATTAAATGGTTTTTACTCACCACAAATATGTGTGGTTGTACTTTCTTTCTGATACGTTGTAACTGGCTGACTGACAGGGATGCTTTCTTTAAAAGCCATCAACTGTCCACACAACTGTTCCGAGTGATTAGTCATGGGCAGGAAAGAGAGGTAGAACCGCTTATGTCATGACTGTACACATCACAAAAAGTGTTTATATCCCTACTTAATGATAGAGAAAATATTATATTGTGAAACAGCCCAACAATCACCTGGTTAAACATAAATAATGGGATCCTCTGAGGATACATCTGCTCGCTCGCTCACTGACTGAATGGCTGACTGACTGACTGACTGGCTGGCTGGCTGACTGACTGACTCACTCACTCACTCACTCACTCACTCACTCACTCACTCACTCACTCACTCACTCACTCACTCACTCACTCACACACTCAATCACCCAATCACTCACTCAATCACCCAATCACCCAATCACTCACTCACTCACTCACTCTGACTCACTCACTCACTCACTGACTCACTCACTCACTCACTCAAGCACTCACTCACTCACTCACTCAAGCACTCACTCACTCACTCAGACATACATACACACTCGCTCACTCTTTCACTCACTGCCAGGTTGTGTTATCAATTACATGTTGACGTGACAAACTCAAAGGTAGTGTCTGCCCTGGGGGATAGTTATCGAACTGAATGCCGGGAACAAATTTACGCTTCACTGCAAAGCATAACGAACATAAAGCTCTGCCCAACCACACAAAATTACTTGTTCAGAACGCACAACATTCAACTTCAACTTTACCAGCATGAGGCCCCGACCAGGTGAGTTTCCTATACCAAGTGATAGTATATTTTGGAACATAGTATGCTAGTGTACCAGATTACGTAGAAACGTAGATTAAGCAATTATCTGATTACGATTGGAGCATGGATTTATCTGGATGTAATTGTAATTGAAAAGGTGAAGAAAAATGTTGGTTTACTTCAGCTTCTTATATAATACGTGCAGACTATAGATTGAGGTGCAAGTCTATAAAGCCTAGGTTGACCCACAGAGCTTAACCTCGAGGTCATTTAGGTAGCTTACAATATATTCTACTACGCACGTTTCAGAAGCATAATTTACTAATCATGCTACTCTGGTCAGGGAGAGTG
>NC_049993.1:4782879-4833506 GCF_000003815.2 Branchiostoma floridae | reverse complement strand
TCTTTCACTCGCTCCAGCATGACTCATCCACATTCGATTCCTAGGCCTGCTGACGAAAAGAATGGATGTGACTAAAATCACTAAACATTGTTCTTTTTCTGTGGAGGTTGGCCAAACTTTTCTGAGCTAAAAAACAACTATCCTAGTTACGAGTCTATCTACTGGGATGGCCTGGTGGACCAGGAGGGTCTGTCCGCCTGGCTGAAGGGGGTGGCGGACAAGAACACCTGTGCCATGAGGGTCAGCCGTGCGCTCACTCACTCTGGTAGGGTTACTTCTCGCTGCAGATACTACGGTAGCATAATACAGCATCAAAGGCTGGCAGAGGAGTGATAACCCCCGGCCCCTTTGGCCAGCTATACTCCTTAGCCTGCTTTGATACTATCACATGCCAATAGGAAATCATGAATATGCTTGTCGGAATGAACAATTGATGTGATTCGGAAAGAACGTTGATATGTATTGGTTTAGGAGAGAATCTTGGCTGACAATCGTGTGCTCACACGACAAAATCCCAGGGCATATAGATTCTACGTCAGGTTACTTATAATCAAGACGATGGAGCCACTGGATAGCTTCCGTACCTCCAGATTCCACAAAAATGCCCAGTACTAGTTCTGTGTTGGTTTTATGATTCTGTCATGTTATGTCCTTGATTGTCTTTTACCTTGAAATTGACTTTGACATTCTACCTGTTTGCTGATATTCTTTTACAATTTACGACATAATTCATTTGCTCATTATAATTTGGCAGCTGCTTTGTACGATGTACAGTATGATCGAAAACCATTATTTTTAAAGGGCGGAAAATGATAAGAGTAAGCAAGAAAAACATCCAATTTATAAGGTCAAAATTGCAACCGTTACAGCAATTCAGTGCATGCACAGAAGTTCTGAAGAATAGGTAGACAGCGGCAAATGAGAAACTGAACATTTTTCTTTGAATCTTTGTTTATTCATGAGAAGCTGAAATCGGCACATTGAGGTCTTAAGGGAAGAGATAAAGGTCAGACAAAATATAACAAATTTACAGATTACATCGACGAAGAAGAAGATTTAAATTCTAAGTAAATCTATACAGATATGGCTGACTCTTTAGACTATTGTAATATCATTATGACATACAAAACTTTCGCAACGAAAATGGCTTTTAGGATGTCCATGTCAATGATAAACTTACTGTAAAATGCCACAAGCTCACCGACAGGACAAAATCCCCTTTGTCACCAACGATGTATTTTCCATCCTAACAGGGACACCAGGGCATCATCGTGTTCCAAAGCTGTAACTTCGATACCGCTACCGGCCACGTGGACCTGTGGGACGGGTCAGGCTGTGTCGGGAAGTGCCCGTTGTACTTCAGTCGCTGTACAGACATCAGGCTGTTCGAGTTCTGAGAGAAATTGATGACCTAGGATACAGGAGAATTCTTTTACACAACCAGTTAATACTCACTCTTCCTTACGTTTCAAATGCCTTCCTCAGAGCTTCCAACTGAAGTTCTGCTTCTAGAAGCTACATGTAGCCGGTGTAGGTGGCGCTTTTGCGACGAGAACTGTTTGTGCAAAAGAATTCTCCTATATCCTATATTCTACCAACCTGATGACATTATTTTCGGAAATTGATGACCGTCTGCGCGGAGCAAAGTTCCTCACGTAGGGACGCTTATTAACGAAGACGATTATCTATATCATTGGACGATGTTTAAATCAAGTTCTGTAAGTTTAGCTATTTGCTTTGCTTTGTGTTAGACGCTATCAAATTGGTTTATACTCTAATCACAATACATTGTCAATGTTCTACCAGATCAAAAGAGCATAATGGTGCTGTTTGTATATGACTGCACCAGTTGTAGCAGTTTTAGCATTCGTTTACTTGCAAAGCGCTAATTTCCTGCTGCCTGTCATTTAAAGGTTAGATGATTAAACTTCGATAGTTTTCTCTGAACCGTATTTTGTTGAAAGCAACTTGATACTTTGCTGGAACTTGCCTCTCTATGGGGGAGGGAGTGTATTATTGGCTCTCCGCCCATTACGTGATTGGGTGACACTCTGATTTCAAAACTCATTGGTAAATAAATGAGACTTCGCATCACACACCCACAGCGCGCCCTCTGATTTTTCTCAAAATGATGTTTGCTTTCATATTCTGAACAGAGGTGCTACTTTGCTCCATAGATTAAATATGTGACACCATCATTGATAAGTTAATTATGTAAGATAATTGCAGTTAGAATGACGGCATATACATAGAACTGATTACTGAGATTCAGGGTGAAAAGAGAGATTGGAGTACAACTGAATTAACGTTACAATTCCAATTCCACAAAGCACAGGGTGTTGTATTGTGGGAAGCCCTGCTTATGACAGTTATTAGTGACGATAGAGAGCTATCGCGTGATTAGCATGAATATAAATATTTCATCAAAGAAGTTGCAATAAAGGACTCCCATTCAATGGACTTTACCCATAGCTTAGCTACAAGTAGAAGAACGCCAATGTCAAAGCTATCAATGATTGACTAAATCCACACATGAACTCGAGACTTACACTTCAATCTAAAGTTACTTAGCGTCTGTGTGGTCTACCTGACATTAACCCTTTGATCAAAATAACGTAAATGTAATATTTGTAAGTCTGAAGAAAATTGAAACGGCGAAGAAATCCACCATTGTGCCCGCTCCTGTATTGGCATTTTCGCTGAGAGTTTTGTCGTTAACTTCTAATCCTTTCTCACGGGAACTTGCTTCAAGTTATTATAAAAGGAGGGTTCACAGTAGAAATTGCTCACAGAAGCACATCTGGTATCGCTGGAGAGGTGTACAACAGAAATCTTGTATCTGAAAGAGACCTTTAAGGTAAGGTGAGTCTTATCGGGTTCTTCTAGACTTATTTCTAAACCGTTTAAAGCCCGTTTTATTCAAAATTTACTGTTGTCGTAATGCTGGAATGTCAACCTGTATATTGAACACACGTTAAGGTCTTTAAGAGATTTTTTCCTTTCGCTTCAAAATGTTAAAATATTTACAGCAGTATGAAAAATTGAGGTTTAAGCCAGCAGATTGACAAAGTCGTCGAAATGTTGTGTGTTTGTCCCACAATATTCAGAAGCCTTGAAACGGAAAAGGTTGTGATATATTCGTGTCGATGATTTTCTCTATCATAGCCTTGTTCTAAAGATTGCGCCTTATATTAGGTAGACTAAACAAAAGTAGACCGCGTTTTTTACTGGATATGTTAGTTTCCTTTAAATAGGATTGCGATATTCACCGGGAACGCAACGATTATCACTTTAATTTACCTATAGTAGCCTGTAAAGGGACGCACTGTATGTGTGCAAATAAAAGTGGTTGTAACTACAGTTATTCATTGTTTCTGTGTCATCCAAAAGCCTGGTACAAAAAGTTATACAGTACGTCATACTTTTATCACTTGACCGGTAATTGAAGATGGTTTACTGTTTTGTTGACGCGATGTCTGAGGAGACATGTAACATAGTATCAGACTTAATCTTTGTTCTCGTTCTTTGAACTGTCCGAGATTTGCAGCCATGCGTCTACTCCTGCTGTGTGCCTGTACTGCCATCGTCTTGCATGGCTGGCAACTCGGATGCCTATTACAAATTGATGGCGACCGTTCGCCCTACTACGAGCCAAGCTCCCCCAGTAGGCGGACACACGGTCGACTTTACAGAAGCAGGTTGATGTGACACACGGCGTTTAGTGCATTCATTTGCATTCGTTAGTTATTTGCTGTGCTTTGTGTTAGACGATAAAAATGGGCTGGTACTTTCTGTTACAGAAAGAGAGAGCGAGAGAGAGAAAGAGAGAGAGACGGTTCGAGATAATGAGATAATGGTTAATTGAAATTAAAAAGCTTTGCAGCACAAAATGGCTGAGTTGTCTTTTTTTACAGCTTGACATCATTAAAAACGCTATAGTGACAAATAACAAAGTAATGACAAAAACAACTTTTACAGCACAAACTACAAATCACACGTCCTCATTCTGGATATTTACACAGTAAGGTAAGGCGCTGTTTGCGAAATGAATCTACATCTGAGAGAATTTGTTGTTGTTTCTAAGTATCCTATCATGAGCATCCCCTCGTCTAGATGGAAGATAATTACTGATTTTTCCAGAGTTAATGAAAGTTTTAGCAAACCGTAGGTAAAGATTTTCCCTTTTAGAGTCCAGCCGACAAAGACCAGAAATGTCTAGTCTACTCTCGTAAGTGACGTACTCTGGTCCAAGTACAAACCACACAAGCCCTCTTCTGGACGCGTTCAAATTTCGCTGATAAGTCCAAGGTAAGTCAGGAGTGCCAGATGACGCAGGCGTACTCAATTGCAAGAAGACGCCGTACGAAACCGATGTAGACGAGTATAAGGTCACTTATGTCCAGTTCTTGTTTATTCAAGTTTATCACGTTTTGTCTTTTACTCCCTTTAGTGACGAACGTGGTCGTGGTCACATGTTCAGTCCATTTTAGGTTATGCTGAAGTATGGCTCCGAGGATGCGTGCCGCTTGAACTACTTCAAGTTTAAAGGGCCCAACTATGATATCGGTGATGGTGGAGGATTTCTCATGAAGCAAAACACCATCATCTTACACTTAGAGGGGTTCAGGGCATGTTGTTGGTATCAGTCCAACGAGTCAAGCCATTGATGTCGTCCTGAATCCTTGGAGTTGCAGACACATTCGAAACAGAAACAGATATGTCATCAACATACTTAAAGCCATCTGAAGACGTTTCGTTACTCGAAAGGGCGTCATTAACCAGGGCTAGAATAAAAACAAACAGTGGACCTAACTCTGTTCCTTGAGGCACACTACACGCCAAAGTTTGTACGTATTGATTCATCTACCAATATATCCTACCGAGCGGACTTGATGAATTCTCTTTGACAAGACAGGAATTGTTCAGAGTAAGCACTTATCAAAGGCACAGCAGAATGGATAGAGGGAAGTGAAGCTGTAACAAGAAAACAATAAATTACAGTTGATAAATAGAGAAGCCTATAGATACATATAATGAAGTTTATTTGCAAGTTCGTGCCCGAGGGCTAATTGCAAGTACATGGTATACACATAGTGACAATGGACAGTCATAAACAATATTCTAATCTAATACTAGTGTTGGCTATTTCTAAACAGGTTGGGTTTGACTTCTTTTTTGGAAGCAGAGGGAGACGAAAAGCCCCACATTTTCTAAAATTTGTGGGTTCTGCGATTTCAATAGAAAAGTGGCCTTCCGTTCGTCTGTCAATGTGGGGAAGTTGGGATAAGTCTTTGTGACTTCTCTAAACAGGGTGATTCTTTCGGTTTCGTTGAATGAACATTTGGAAATGAAATGTGTTTCGTCTCCCACGGCTTTAGATGTACAATATTTACAAATCCTTTCACACACTGGTAATCTCTTGTATCTCCCTCTTTCCACTTCAAGAGGATGAGCGCTAATTCTGACTTTGCTTATTGCGGAGCGCAGCTCGAAATCAACTAGTTCTAAGTACTTCTCTCTAGCGTATACATATTTACAAGTTTTGTAGAATCTCAGCTTACCGGTATTTATACATATTATGTAGAGACGTCTGGATATACATATTGGTAATTCTGTTCCTTATCATATTACATACATATACAGGGTCATAGAGTAGCCTTAGAAGAAACACACTAATTATTTCTGTTCTATCATCGGCTATTTGCAAAATCATAGATTATCATAAAGGCAAATCAATAATAGGATACTGACGAATCACTTCGGATACCGAAACAAAAGGGTGCCAAAGCTTCAGACGCCACGGCAGTTTGTCTATATCGACCCTCTGTTTCATCAATATCGAACGCCGTAAACTTCCCTCTGTTGCAATTTGTCACCTATTATACGACCAAAGTCTGGCAAAGAGCAGACTGCAATCTGTGTCAGAAGTCTTAGTCATCCCAAAGCGAGCTGTCCACCCTTTTTACGGTCGGTTACGGTCGGTTTGTCTCCATCATGAGTGGCTTTATCCCCTGGACTTTCCCTAAGTCAGCTGTACGACCGGCTATGGACTACAGTCTCTCAGAAAGGGTGATGTCCGTTCTACGACCTGGTAAACTCCGATGACCCGCACACATTGTGAGCTGGTGGAAGTAATAGCAATTGTACTTTCTACAACGTTACTTCCATTGCCTCATTGGAATACATATAAAATACGTTATTTTGTATGGTACACAGACGTTCTTAACCAGATCAATTTAGCTTGTCGTACTCTTGCTTCCTCAATTCCAAGTTATAAGCCTGTCCGTTGTGCTGATCTAACGTTCCGGAGGTTCTTGCGACGGAATATGTTTTACCATGTAGAATGTCAAGGTCTTTTTCTTGATATTCGTGTATAGATTTATATGTATGTTTTATCTCCCGTCTTCCCTGAGCCTTTAATCCGTTCCTCCCAGGGTGACCCCGTGACCCTTTCCATTATCACGTACTGAGGAGATAGTCTCATTAATATTCCCAGGCATGCGCACATGTCGGTAGGGTCCTCTACTATCTTTGGAGCGAGTAGCCAGACCAGGCGGCTGTTCTCAGCAATGGTGCAACTCTGTAATCCTGTTAGCACGAGCTAAAAGTACAATATTTTGTCAAAGTTTGCAAACGTGTATTGGGATATAAATTGACTCTGTGTCGATTGTGTGCATATAAACGCTGTGCGCTGATAACAGTCATGCGTATTCGAGGTGTAGATTTGGAAACTTGGAATATGTCGTCGTTTCAGATATAGGCGTTTGAGTTCATTTTCTCATAGCAGTGTTTTTGTCTAACATGATTCTACGCAAATAGCTATGGGGGTAGTAATAAAACAGCTTAATTTTGCACTTATGTTCAGAGGAACATATCATAAGATATACAACAATGATATTGACAAAATACCATCTCAATCTTCAACTCTATTCAGAATGTTAAAGTTGGTCTGTTGAATAAACCATGTCAATGCTGAGAGTCGCTTCAAGCTCAGACCCTAGCCCCCTTCAAAGGCTGAAACGCTGACAACATACGGACATGGTTCTTTGATTGCGCTTTCATGTAGGATAAGTATAGTTAATGCTCGTGGGGGTGAAGGTGTGGGTCGAGGTCGTGACTTGAAGGGGAATCTAAGGTGAGGTAAATGACTGACAAGACGGCAGGGTTGGGGAAGAGAGGCGTGATCACATTACCGACGAGATATCAAAACCAGACGCCCTGCTGCAGTACTTTAGATTGCCGCTAGGGGACCGCGATCTAATTATTCATGTTGCAAACACCTACCAACATACCAGATACCATACAAAACTATCTGCGAGTTGTCGAGTTATGCTGTTTTCAAAAAAACAAACAAACAAACAAACAAACAAACAAACAGACACACAAAAACACGGCTCCGAAAACATTTGTCTTATTGACAAAGGTGAAAAAGTAATGATGAAGAGGATGTGACTACAAGATTATCCACAACAACAAAGAGGTTACCGTCCTTGGGCGTTTCATAGATGTCAGAAACAGTACTTAAGTGTTGTCTTAGTTTGATTTGACTGCTGTTAAGAATTCGAAATAGTCAGTCTACGTGTACCTGTCAAATTGACGTGTGGCTCAGGCCTAAGGTCTATGCAAATTGTGCTGTATTTTTCTTCTCAAAGAATTGGCGACTATCAAGAAGGGTGAAACGAATTGACTACTCCATGACTCTAGATTCCATCACCTCATTAATACCCATGTCTACAAAACTAGGTTATTCCTTTTACAATCATCATTATTATTCCTTTATAGATATAGATAAAATCTTAACCCCGACGCCACAAAACAAAGAATAGGAAGCACCATATGTATTGTCTGGGTTAGTCATATGAGTCGGAGGTACGCTTTTGGAGTACACAAAAACCTCCCATGTGTCTGGATTAGTTGAAGCTTTTAGCTCGAATCACTCTGTACTGGAGCACTGACCTTCGTTCTGTGGGCGGGTCTGCTGTTTTACAAATATAATCGGATCTCCATTCCACTGCACACACTGGTGATATAGTCATAGCAAGACCGCTATGGAAATCAAACGAGTAGAACTCCAACCTCAATCAACGACAGGGTCATATTAAGCACGAAGGACCTCATGGTTCATTTCCTATGCACTTTATACACCTCTCAAGCTGGGAGAAAAGATTATGTAGACTTTGATATCATCTCATCACTTTGATGTGATTCAAAAAGCGTTGCACCAGAGCATTGGTTTCCGTGAGATAGATATGTGGGTTACCACTTACACTGCGACGAGTACCTGGCTGAAGCCAAAGTTTGGTGGACTTCGCGACCTGTTCCTCATTACAAGTCGGCTGATTATCACATATCCACTTAAAAGCCTCCATGCAAGATTTATGAGGCTCTTACGGGATATTCAAGTCTCCTCTTGTACGTTCCGGTAATGCCGCTATTCAATGTTACTGTCAATATATGCGCCGAAACCCTTTCATTTCCTCCGAGGACCTGACCGCTGGTTGAAAGACGCAGATACTTTGGTCTACAATTAAATTTTCCTGACACCGCATAGTAATAGAAGACATTACATAACAATATTAACATCTACATCATATCTATTTGCACCAATGTTTCGTAACATCTTGAATTGGAGGGCCAAAATGGGTTCCATCTAGATACTTTTCAGGTCAGGGACTTAACTGTTCAGAAGTCCAATGTTGCAAAACACAAATCAAGTCTCCCATTGAAGTATCACCATTATGACTGAAGACTTAGGGCTGTGTACCTAAATACCCGTTCCTGTATCGTACCTAAAAAAATGTTTTGGTTCAGGTCCGGACCTAAACATCTGTGTACCTGTACCTGTACCTAAACAAACTAAATCACTATTAAACACTACTTTTTAAGACTGCTGGACAAGTAAATCAACAATGACAATGGTGATAATCTTGCAGTTGGAACTTGCAGAAGAAAACTTGCAGAAGAAATTGTTTTGATACTCAAACATGTAATTCCAAATACAAAGATGACAATTTATCACTAGAAAAGACAGTTAGCTACATGTTTAACTTACATATACTTGGTTAAACTTTTTAAGGTCCAGGTGCAGGTCCGAACCTGTACCTAAACCCGTGTACCTGTACCTGTACCTGTACCTGTACCTGTACCTGAAATTTGTTTAGGTACACAGCCCTAACTGAAGTACGAACATCTAACGTTCCACACATATACAATGTAGCAGCTATTGACATAGATACATATAGATAAATGGGGATGTATCATTGAATGTCATTATGACTTGGAAGTGACGGATGCACGCCCAAACTTCAAGTCACTTCGCAGAGACCTATTTTCTTCGCTTTTGAACTTTGCTCACTCTTAATGTAGTGCATTTAAGTTTAACTGTGGCAAGACGAGCATAAGAATAATTTATTTGTCGTTGATGTATTTAGATTTGTGCAGAAGTTATTTAATAGCAAGTCATTATGAAACACGATATGACATGCTGAATGTACCTTCAGCACGTTCGTGCCATCATGTAATTTACATCATTAACGCGTCCTTTGCGTTGAATAAGCTTTAAGAAGACTGTGTTTAATGTGATAGAAGGTGGGTAATCAAATATCCTAACGCTACTGAACTGATGTGCACATTGTCTCTTCATGTATTCATTTGTTAACAAAAGTTGGAACAAGTGTTCTCATGCCACACATTACAGTCACGCAAATTCATGTTTCATAGATATCTACCTTCTAAAAGCAATAGCCCGAAGCCCTGAACCAAGATTGGAGTCATCCAGTTTTTTTACTTGTCTTTTTATCGCGATCTTTGTTCAGAGCTCCAGGTTATTGTTCTTTTACAAGGCAGATATCTATGAAATATGAATTTGCGTGGGTGTACTGTGTGTGTACGTGTATGTGTATGTGGGTCTGTCTGTATGTATGTATGTGTGTGTGTTTGCATATGTTTGTGTGTTTGTGTGCGCGCGTGTATTTATGTACGTGTGTGTGTCTTTGTGTGTTAATGTATTTGTCTGTGTCTTTGTGCGTATGTGTTTGTGTGTTCGTGTGTGTGTGTGTGTGCATGTGTGTTTGTTTGTGTGTGTGTGTGTGTATGTGTGTGTGCGTATTTCTGTGGTTATATCGATCTTGTACTTCAAAATCTTTAACATGCAAAAAGTGGAAAAAAGTGAATAGAAACATAAAGTATCAAAATGCAAAGTCCAAATGGCGCAGAGAAAGTATGGGATGTCAGGCGATAACCATTCTAATTCTGACACTTGTTTAAAAAATTCCTTCCATCTATTCCCTTCCGCCATGTTCGATACACCCAAGTCTTCTCAATTTCAGATGAAACCCAGGATGCCAAAGGGTATCTCCTAGACATGATTGAAAACTGCCTGGAATAGTCCGCCATCCCTTATATGGAAGTCATGGTCTATTACAGGCTGCACACTGACGTAGGGACAAGATTGGGGCATTGATAACACCATGGCCTTCTACAGGTTATTTGGACCCGGTCAATCCTAGACTCAGATAGAAAGTAGAAAGGAGCCGTTGCCACGATTGAAGTTGGACTTTACTGAAGTTCTCAATGAGGAAGATTGTGTTGTGGGTTCAATGATCTAAGGGTTCGTCAACTCTTTGAAATTTATCGTGATTTACGTTTCATTGGTCGAGACTAGGAGTGGGTACCGATACAGAACTGTTTTTTTTCTTGTTGGACCGGTCCGGACAAACCGGAAATGAAAAATTCAGTAGACCGGATGTTGGATCGACAACGGATAAGAAAATTGAAAAATTATATTGGTAATACTGCGGCAGGTGGTCACGTGTTTTGAGGCTTATTGGTAAAAAAAATAGCGAGAGTGAAATTTGATAGTCATTTTCATCTAATTTAACAGTCCACAGTCAAACTTGATATAATTTAACAGAGGCAGTCGAAGGTAGGATACTCTACCAAACAAATTCCTTTGTAGTGAAATGGACCATTGTTTTGAGTATTGCCCATTCACAAACAACTAGGTCCATACTTGGACTGATCCTCTAGACCAAAACCGTACCTGTACCTGGATTTTCTGTACCAGCAAAAAGGAAACTGTCTCACCAATGCCTCAGAGGGAGGGGCAGTAATTGCATTTGTGAAGTGTTGAAATAGGGTTTACTTTATGGTAGTAATGGTAATGAAACTGATAGATTTACAAATGTTATAGATATAGGTAGGAAGTTTGAAAATATAGTTGTATCACAATGAAATGATTATTTTACATCGATAAAATCAGATTGAACGTAGATGACTTTGCTTCATTTCTATACAAGGTACACACTCAAAATGTGCGGTATCGTAGTGTTGTTGTCGACAATGTTGTAACCATCGATACCTTATTTTGTCAGAAATGCATCTAAATGCGCCAGCAGTCTTCACATTACATCGTCATTTGATTTCACAAAGTTCTGTGACATGTTGACAACTCTCTTCCTCTGCTGAGTGCAAACTTAATTTGTTTACAAACCAATTCTGTGAAAATTCAATTGAATTAGCGCACTCTTAGTCAGCGGAAGATGTGATCATCTGCGAACTTTGCAAACATTGCCTTACCGTAATGTGCGCATGACATTGACGTGAAAGCTTTGCCAAGTCATTGACGCACTGTTCGACACCATTCGATATTGCTTTATCCAAGATTACTAGAGACACCAAGAGAAGTATTTTTAACCCACGGAAAAATCTTCATCCGGCTAAGTTTAATAGCCAGAATAAAGGTTACGCGTAACCGAATCTGGCGATGGTGAGGGAGTGCCGGACGTACAATCCTCTACCTTCAGCGAGAAAAAAAGGGCCCTAAGCACATAAGGCACGCGGTGGAAGCTTCGTGTGCAGGATGTGGATTGGAGAACCGCGTGGGGTATCAACATATCCCCATCCATATCCCCACTTCCGTCTTCAGCAACAGACCATGTTAGCGCCGTGACTTCACAAACAGTCATTTTTTTTTCTAGGCTTAGGTTAGACTGTTTTTTGACGTTAGCTTAGGCGTTTATATCGGAATTTATATTTTGTACTGTTTTCTTGATGTCTCGCTGCAGCTACAAAATAGAAACTTTTGAAAGCCCAACAAAAACGCCTAAAAGGGTTAGAAAACAGCCGTAGCCTAATCTCTGCTTGAAGAATAATTCTTTTCCCCATGTAACAAATGTTGAAAGCGCATTTTTAACTCAAGACTTTTTTGACGAGGTTGAATAGTTCTTACGTCTCCCAAAATACTTCCCAATGCGTTTTCTGCGGCCATTTCGTGGGAAAGCATACGTTATACATGTATTCAACATGCCCAGGCTTCGTTGTCTATGTCACTCACGTAGTGCTTATCGTTCAAAGTCAAACGAGTTTATAAAACAAGGTCACGGTTCCAAAAGGTCGGAGCCTTTCCGGAGCCGCCATCACTTTGATATGGATCAGGGCTATAAAGAGGGGGGATGAACAACTTTTATTGGACCGACCATTAATATGATAGTCAAGATCAGTATATGAAAAAGTCATGGCGACTTGGTGAGTGGCTTATAAGTTACAACGAGGTAGAAACGGCCGTATACATTACGGTTTATGGTACCTTTCAGTCATAACAAAGTAGGACGATAAAACAGCTAATACACGGAATAAAGGAGGTGTATTCGTTTTTTGACGGCATCTTCCGTCATGAAACAAGTACGTCAGTTATAGTTGTCCCCGTGTCTGGGGAGAGCCACACCCCGGGCACGTTAAAGAACCCGCCACATGTGCGATGGTGCGGTGTGAGTGGTTCAAAACCTACAGTACCTTGGCCGCACATGGGGCAATTACTGTCGTATTGAGGTCACCTGAGTGGCGCCGAATGGCAGCTCGCTCCAGACACTTGCGACAGTCGTATTGAGGTCACCTGAGTGGCGCCGAATGGCAGCTCGCTCCAGACCCTTGCGATTTAGCCCCGCCTATTGTAAACTCCTCGCAATTCAGCCCCTGGCTGCAAAGAGTGAGTAGTCGGCCCACCCAATAACCACTGCATCAATGAAGCTCTGTACTGTTCGACTGCTTTAAAATGATAGAATTTTCTTTTAAATTGACATGTTCACAGATATAAGTAGTCCCTAGAGTCTTTCTCTTACTCAGCATCAGGGCATGCCATGAGTAGTTAGCAACAGTCTGTATGGTCCGGTAACAGGTTGTTTCGCAACAATGTCAGTTCGCAACCGTCAGTTCGCAACAAGGCAAGTCTTTTCGCAACAAGGTACAAGTCGTTTCGTATCATTTGAATGTTATTAATCTTGATAGCCTTATAGTACAAATGTATTAGAAATCGTATTCCTAACACAATTATACTCCTTCCACGTAAAAACTTTACCGGGTGCGAAAGACAACCCCGCGGCAGAGCAACATGGGGCCGCATGGACCTGACAGCCCGGTGATTTTCATACGTCGGGCGGTACAGTTTCACACGCGGCGTGCACAGTCAGGAGTATAATTATTTTAGGAATACGATTTCTAATACAATTAGGCTATCAAGATTAATAACATTCAAATGTTGCAAAAAAACGACTTGTACCTTATTGCGAAAAGACTTGTGGCTTGTTGCGAAAAGACTTGCCTTGCTGCGAACTGACGGTTGCAAACTGACATTGTTGCGAAACAACCTGTAACCGTATGGTCCATCTGTGCCGGCAGTACGGTATAGTGCATAGTGAGTGTCAGGACCTTTGACATCACTCTTATTGAGGTTGCACACAAACCATATAGCGAGAGACATCAAATTCCCCGACCACTATGAAAGATGGGCAGTTCCTACGTCATTAATCATAACAACCATACGTCATGACGCTTTGAATGCATTTACCATGCTAAGAGCATTAATGCCATATAGCTTGTATGGTCTATTGGAGCTTCAACAAATGGACGTGGAAACACAACATGAAAATTGAGTTGTGCCTCCGCATATCTACTCGTAATTTAAAGTTAGAAATCTGACCTATGAGGAATGTATGAAAATATGAAATCAATTCTCAACGAATAGGACTAGAGATTAATGTACATGTGATTAATCTTGTTGAAAATGATCCGTCAAAGATGTTATTGAGAACAAAACGTACTATTAATAAAGACGTAGAATGTAGTCTTCTCCAGGCTTGAGCACTAGCATTACTTTCCGGTTGTCAGAACTGTGTATGGAGGATGGAATAAGATCCATCCATCATTCTGCAGTTGTCAGTTCCCAATAAACGCACTTAAAAGCATAACATCCGGTCTGACGCCTACTCAAGCAGCTGTGTTTGTCTGGTGCTGACGGCTTGTTGGAACGAGGACTGATTGCGGTTGCACCTTTCCTTGGTGCTGATTGGACAGTAGTTTCAACGTCACTGAAACGTCAACCAGGACGTAACGTAGAAAAGCATCTGGGGACGACGGCGAGCCATTCAAACCTACCACTTTACCGGTACATACCGGTCTTTTCCAGAAGCGCAGATGCTTTCCTGTATCTGGTAGTTTAGTCCTCAACGGTTAGACGGCAAGTATTGACTTTGCATAGTATAGTAGAGATTCCACCCTGTTGGGAACAATGGAGGAGGAAAGTAACGACACTTTCTTCGAGTTTATGAACGAGACTGTGTACTATAACAACGAGTCGGCTCCAAACGCCACGTACCCGCCGTATCTGGGAGCGTACACCATCCTGTTCATGCTGGAGTTCTCCGTACCCGTGCTGACCGTAGCGACTCTCACCGTCCTGCTGGGCACCACCGGGAACGTCCTGGTCATCTTCTCGGTGTGCCGCTACCGTCGGCTCCGCAGCAGCATCAGCTTCTACCTGGTGAGCCTGGCCACGGCAGACCTGTTCCTGTGCTGCGTCTTCACCCCGCTGAAGACTGCCGAGTACTTCCTGCCGGAGTGGCCGTTCGGCCCGGTGATGTGTAAGGCCGTGGCGTACATCCAGCTCCTGTCCATGAGCAGCTCCGTATTCACCCTCACAGCCATCGCGTACGAACGGTAGGAGCTTCTCATGTCAATCATTGTATATATACTACTTACGGTATAACCTTCCATTCCTATAGATAGATAAACGTGAACCGATGAGAGGTGTTTGGAAGATAGAACCATTTATCCATTCAGGGCTGTCAAATGGAATTTAGGGAGACTGCAAGGCTGGACCAGAACGCTGGTCGAATCCCTGCCTCCCGTTTAACTTGAGTGTGCAACTGAAACCGTCGCTGCGTGGTGCAATTTTCATAGATCATAGTATCCCAAACGGCCAGATAAATGTACATGTATATATTGTACCGAGCGTATGGCCTTGTCACGATGTTAGGATAGTATACACTGAACCGGCTCTTTAATGCTCCCTTACGGCGCTCTGAAAATTTTCATTCGTTTTTATGTAATAAATGTTGCAACACTGATAGCGCAATGTCACTGAAATCTAAAGCCCCATCTTACATAGCCAGTGGGCTTCCAGATAAGTATCCAAGTCAAAGGCGA
Organism: Branchiostoma floridae; assembly: GCF_000003815.2. Classification (NCBI taxonomy): domain Eukaryota; kingdom Metazoa; phylum Chordata; class Leptocardii; order Amphioxiformes; family Branchiostomatidae; genus Branchiostoma; species Branchiostoma floridae. Next base: position 4,818,026 of record NC_049993.1, on the reverse strand, counting down.
TCCATAACATGTACGGTGACTTCATTTTGCCTTTAACTTATTTTGCCTTTGCCTCTCCTGTATAGTGATGTGCGCTTACAGTGTTTCGTTTCACAATGTCCTGAATTTCTTTTGCTTGGAAAGATCTCAAATTGCTGGACATGTCCACAATATTCGACGAAAAACTAAGTAATGAATCTCCTACAACTTTGATATGATTCACTCAGTACCGTTTTCAGCATTGAGGGTATAAACCGTTGGTATTTCAGAACACAATTGTCTCTTTACGAAGGTAACCAACGAACCCAACCAACCAAGCATTCGTCTTTTAATCTCTAAATCCATTCTAGGGTTATATTACGCAGCTCTATCTTCACTAAAAGCTAATTGCATCGGTAGCGCTGTCCCCAATAGCTTAAGGAAATACCGTGTACTGCATTATAGACCGCTATAATTTGTGTTATCAAACAGCGATTATTAGCACCACACATAACACTTCTGCCCTACCATTGCCTAGCAGAACTCATGAAAGGCCCCAGAGCTGTATCCTCCAGGCGATGATTAATAACTACGTTAATCTACTATGAACAAACCTTGGGCTGAGGAATACTGATAGCACGGCTAGACACCTCATGTGCGAGGAAGATTACGCCAAATTTGTTTAGTTTATTGATTTTAAGGTATCGTGGAAAGGCAGTCTTGTTGGAGTATGTCAGCTGCCATGCTGACTACCTTCCATGTCAGCCATTGAGAGCAAAAGTAAGAAGGCGTCAACGTTCCCATGTGCGAACATTCGAAGCCGTTGTGTCTTGTTTATTGATTTTTCCTAGGTGTTACCTTAAGACCGTCTTGTCAGCTGTACCTAGATCTTAAGCTCAAATGCATATGGCGTCTCTCTACACGGGGAACTGAATCGGGGAGGCGTGGCAACGTCTGCTTATCGAAGGCTTCAACGTCCGTGAGAAGTCGCTTTCATTTTTTAATACGAAGATTACACGAACTCTACAAAGATGCAGCAGCATAAGATCCTTATTGATTATGTTTTTAATATATCAACGTAATGATATCAGCGGGCAGATCAGAACTTTCATCCTCACAGCAAGATGAAGTTGGATTGATTGTTAGACAAATAAGTCACCGTTCTGATTTCCGACAATACACAAGAGTACATCAGTCATACACATATCAAAATCGTCACTGTGTGAGATTTGAAGATGAAATGTTGTAAAAGCGTATAACATCGTTTTAAAACATAACATTGCCGCTCATGATAATACTTCCAAGTCATTTGCACTCAGGACAATGTAATCTTATCAAAATCAATATTCTTGAAAGTGCATATGACTATGATTATAAAACTATGAAAATAGGTTCTCGTAGTGCAAACTTTGTTTATAAAAGTATGATGGACGTTAAACATGGCAAGAATTTCTCTTCCGATACTGTTGGTGTCAGATCGAAGGTGAAACGGGTAGAACATTCGGCCCTCCACTTTAAGCCATTCGGATTACTAGATGTTCAAAATGGGTCGAGATATCGCCATCATAGCTGAACACGTAATCCTGGCGTTGGGGGAAACAGGAAATGAAAACGCCTGGCTTTAGATTATCTTTGTTATAAACACCATCCTGGATTTGGCGTAATGCGATATGTGCTCCCTGCAAAGGCCCGCTGGGTATACCGTTATTTAACACCCAAACCTTCGAGGTTTATTTTGCTTTTAGAATTGTTGCGGATGTACATGTGGTTTTAACGTTTGCTGGTGGGTGGTGGTCTTTCTGTACTGCCTTTTATGTATAATCTTCGGTATTATCGGGAAAGTTTCGTACATGTACCTGCGACCTTGTGTTTTGTATTGCTTGCAACGATCCAGACATATATAAAAAAGAATGTTCAATGTTAGACTTCAATTTATGCACAGAAACCTGTATAGACTCTGTATAAACAATGAAAGCTTAAAGATTACATAATACGGCCGGGCTGAAGTCTAGAAACAGCTAATGCGAATGTTTGCTCCAAACCCGTCAAGGGAGGCGTACATGTAAATGATTAATGGCACCTTTTTCGCCGTGACATCTAAAGAAGTTTACTGACGAACCAATCAATGTGTAGAGTGCATTCCAAGACACCATGAGGGTTTTCAGGCGATATTTATAATTAGTCTGAATTATTTTGAATAAAATAATATCTGAGCCACAATAATTAAATTATTTTCAAAAAAGTGACCAAGAAAATACTCATTTATTTGAATTTCTTTGAATATTTTATAAATATTTTGAAAGTAACTGTACAAAAATATCTTTATTTAGAATAATTGTGAAACCTCTCTGTGATTATTTCACATTTACAAATATTTACAAAAAAATGGTAAACCTGGCCAAATGGTAAAATTAGTTTATTGCCCCCATAAAAGTAAGCCCTATTGTTGCATCTGTATATTTTTAGATTTCACTGCTGGGCACTGGTGGATCCTTTGTGGTGGGCCATTGTTGCATGGCACCCAACCATACTTTGCAAGGATGTGTGAATTGCTATCTTCCCAGCCCACCGAACCATTTACAAAAAATGGTAGAAAATGGTAAAAATGGTAAATAATGGTAGAATGCTGTTATCATTATTTAGAAAACATTAGAAGTATCCAATTCCACACCATGAATATTTCCAAAGTTTTACAGGACCAGGGAAATATTTATAAAGTTGAAACAGTGTTAAAAATATTTCTGAAGTATCAAATGTCCTAGACATATAATTACAAAACTTTAAAATCAATTCTAAACAATGGCAACAAACATCCGCATGGTGTCTTGGAATGGACTCTAGAATACTTCGTAGTCTTTTCACGTATTTATGGTCTTGATTTAAAAAAAAAGTAAAGCATAAAGTAACACACGCAGCCGTTGGACGAGAGCCAGAATACCATCCTCCGTAGTTCCCACTTGCTCTCCCTTTTTGCTTGAATTGCTTTCCGTTGAAAAAGGAGAGTGGGTGGTTACTATATAGAATGGTATATGGTACCCGCGGGGTAGTTGCATGATGCCCCAATCAAAGTTACCATTAGTAGTTTTAATGGCCCAGAATATCGTTGAAAACTCCCTACAAGTTCTTTCGCAGCTGACTACACCTGGCCAAACTTTTATTTGGTAGGCTGAAATCAGTCTGTCAGGTTCTGCACGAACACGGCATCTCCGAGGATTTGTTTGCATGTTTATTGTACCGTAACAAATAGCTTTGTTATCGGGCGTACGGGCGTACTTGTAGCAATCCTCTGACGCAGGCGAGGGGGCGAGCGGGCGTCAGGCGGCCGTGAAGACCTATCCTGCAGAAACATCCCTGGATAGATTATTAATTGGTGATTATGGAGGGATGAGGTGAAAAGGTTTTCTGTAGAAGCCCTGGGCCAGCGGGCTGTACCTGTGTAGCCAGCTGAACAACACTCACATGACCGGTCAGCGCCCGATAGTCGCGCTGTTGATCATCAAAGGTAACCCGACAACATTCTAGTGACTGACTAGATTCTATGTACGTAGTGTGAATTTAGAAAAGAATCTGCTCGCCATAACATACGGGCTATTGCAGACTTATCCAAGTTTCGACTGACCCTACAGCCTTCTTCAGAAAAACTGACCCAGTAATGCTGACACGTGACCATACGGACACGTGACCTGACTAAAAGGTCAAAGGTGATTTGAAGTCTACATCCACAACCGCCCCGCTTGAGTGAAAGTTGTTCACCCTTCTTCAATGGTTACTTTTGATCTAACTACACTTGGACTTTGACTATGACAATGTTGCTTACTCTCGTTATCTGACATTTTGTATTTGAGCATTGAATAGTGGGCCTTCCGTACAAAGGAATTATGAGGACAAAGGCACGTAATTACGCAAACATTTTGCATGTGATCCAGGCAAAGCAGTTCAATAAAGCAACCTTTGAGAACTTTGCTGTAACATCAGGAATCCGCGTATGTTAGAACTCGCACAGGAACTGTGCCAGCTGGCAACAATTATGATGAGTATAACTGTGGCCAGAAGTGCGCACCAAAGTATATTGTTGTGAGGGGCAACCACAATGTTGTCTGTGGGAAATTCAAAAGGCTGTGTGAACGATAGTAACCCGAAGGTATTCGGAATAACACAGGCATTGTGACATTTGCAGTTGGTGTCAGGCAACCATTTGATTTTTAATCACCCGTCTTGAGGAAATATCAGTTGCAGTTCTTCAAAGGATGTGCTAATGGGTCTCTTGTGGCGACACCTGTACCCTGTGCTGTGTCACAACCATTCATCTCAAAGGTTACTGCTTCAGCTCCCCGGGCCCTGACAAAAACATCCGCTGCTCTGCCACATGCAACCTATTCAGACTGAATGGTCCTGGAATCTATAATAATGAAAAATTCGGCGATGCCTTAAACTTCGCACGTTTCCACGTCGCACGCAAACATCGTATGAAGAGCTCCACGCCACTGTGGTATCTATGGTATCTATCGAGCGGATCTGCCGGCGGCAAAACTTTACGGCCCGCCAAGTCTAGAGTCCACTGTCCACCAGGGGATTACCTTATGGCCCATCAAGTTCCTCAAAAACCATTCATGGCTAGGTTTAAAAGATGCATGGCCACGGTTTCCGCCTTCTCACACTTAGATGGTTCACTATAGAGGGTTTAGAATAATTTTTTCTCCAGACTTTGAAGAGTATAGTTTGTGAGGAAATAGAGGGATTTATAGGGTTTGTACAGTTGTATCGTACCGTACATAAACTTGTACTTAAACTTGATTTGATGATGTGGAAATGTAATGGTGGCCCTGCGTACATGTGACCTTGTGACCGATTGTGACGCTATTCTAACAGCACATAAGCCTAGGCCACGTATGTAATTTTCAAAATCCACGTGTAATGTGGGTTTTGAATGAGGCATTGCTCTTCTTCACGGACAGCATTATCAGAATGTCACGTAACTATGGTTTTCTAAAAGGGTCTTCCGGCGCAAGTCTAGTCGGGCAAGGAAAATTCAGTTTATTCTTTTTTTAAATAGCTTCTTCGTGTACAGAATGTAACCCTATAGCTCAGAAACTACCCAAAACGCTTTAAACTTGCATCTCAGAGTGATAGCGATACAAAACGTCAGTGCATTGCAAACTGTTTACTAGAGGTAAGAAAGGACATTTGTACATGCATGACCGGTGTAACCACCATTCGGCGTAACACATCAGCTTAAATGCAGAATACAAAATAAACAATATGAACCTTGAACTAACAAACAATATGCAGTTCTTTGAAATCTGTCTTTTCGACAAGAGCAATATGTACAGACCACTGATGAAGCTGTTGTATTGTGATGATCAGAACCCATCACAAAGCCACTTTTTTCTGTGAATTTACACGTCAGGGCCAGAGCCTAGCTTTCAATGGGAATTAGTGAAAAGACTAAGGCAGATGACGCGTCAGTTGGGAGCGGATTACAGTCCACTCAAAATAGAAGTCCATCCGACTCGTTGGGATGTAATGAAGGCCATAGATAACGGCACTCATCATGCCTGGTTGTAAGTTTGGTCACGCCCAGGGTTGTAGCCAGCACCTGTCCTTCAGTCCTTTGAAGGAATTTTGCAGCTGGGGACTGAAAAAAATTTTCCCCATTCCATCCCCTGGGACAGACAAAAATTGATATCTAAAGATATAGAAAAACTGAAACCCATGTGTTCTTCTTCACCAAAACAGATGCCATTGAACAGCTTAGTCTACATGCAAAATTTGCACCTCAAAATGCAGGAAATAGTGTTTCAGAGGGTCTTGAGTTTAAAATTTTCTGGGACCCAGACCCCCTAGAAATGACACGCCATGTCTTCGGTGCTCGACCATTCAAAATCAAGGGGACTGAAAATGATTTCAGGCTGGCTACAACCCTGGTCACGCCCTTTCATGGTTTCCGACAGAACGAATCAGTTAGGAAGTCAGCTTACCGTGGTTAAATGGTTTCTTGTGATCGGCAACCTACCCGTGATGATAAGCCTCTCAGGTAAACCAGAAGGACGGAAGAGGAAGCTTGACTCGTACTAATGAAAAGAAGTTTTGTGAATGCTATGATTGGGGTTAAAACGGCATTACGGCCCCAGGAATACGACCTTGCTTTGTAGTAAAGCGACTTATTAGTTTCCCTCGCAAAGAGAGCGGCCTAAATGCAACCATGTAATATGTTTTCCTGCCAACGTTTCCATGGTCTGTTTGCTATGATCTAAGTGCTATATTCAGACCTCAGGGCCATAAAATCACATGGTCACATACAATTGCAAGAAAACCCGATAGTCTATGGCTATGATTAGCCTCCATAGCAGGCTCTCTGGGCCGGCGGCAGAAGCGACCCAGTACAAAATGAAATGGCCAGCAAAGGTGTATAGTGAGCCAAAAAAGATTGGAAAAGACCTATAGAGCCTGCTATGGAAGCTAGGCTATATGATCGTTTGGCCTGGTGGAACTATTCATGCTTTCATGATGGTTTCAGATCATCAGTTTTCGACTAGCGTTTCTTGAAACAAATTGTTAATCCATGGCTGTCGTTTGTGAGCAATCCAGAAGATCAACAAATTAGTGAACGGTGTTCAGTGTCTACATATGTAACGTTAGCAATCAATTAAGCATAGTCATAGAATATGAAGCGTAACACATTTAGGGCGCGTCGCTATGAATACCAAACAAGTGTTTTCATGATGGTACATGGATTGCCTACATATGTCTAATGATAAAAATAACTTTAAAAAACGGTCTGAGCAGAATATCCTGGACCCTTTTGGTTCAACTTCGATCTCTACTTCATATACCAAACTGGAAATGTCTGATCGCTTGATAACCACATGATATCCACACTGTTTTCTTTGCTACACATGTTTACGGATCCGGAGATCTTTCGATCGAAAAGAGCTCATAATGAAAGCCGATGAAAACAAATGTCGATTTCCGGACTGTTGTAATCAATTCCCGGAAGCCAGGAGGGTAATCGCTCTCTTGGAGGTGTAACTGTAGGATATCCATCTACAAGGCAGAGCTATGTACGAAGTTGTACGAAGTTGTACTAAGTTACAACCGTTTCCCACTGGCTTTGAGGCTATATCGGGAGTCACAGATGACAATATATCAATATATCAATATATACAATATGTAGGACAACTTCGGACAACTTCGTACACCACCCGGCTGACTGTCCAAAGTTTAGATGACGTCATAACTTCGGACAAGTTCGTACAACTTTGGACAACTTTGGACAACTTCAGACATCTAACTTAACTTAGGACAACTTCGTGCATTTCACCCTGATACTGGACATGGGTGACAAGGCAGAGCCTCTCCAACGGTAAATACTGGGGAGGCTTTGCTAAACTGGGCCGAGGTTTCCACTTTTGTGGGCGTGGCCAATGAAATTATCGTCTTTACCTAAATAAAACATTTAGGCGATCCTCTGATTGGCTGACAGAGGCCTCGCTCACAAAAGCGGAAATATCAGGCCTGTTTAGCAAAGCCTCCCAAAGGCACTTATATAAGGTATAGGCAGCGGACGAGCTCGAGGCTGTGCGGAGAAGAATGAGGATACTTAAAATTAGCCCCCAATCCCACCACGTACATCACTGACTTAATAGACGCGCACGGTTATAGGTTCTCGTGTTGTTGACGCATGGTTGATGGCACATCACTCTGGTAGCTAAAGTACTCATACGTCACGTCTGCATGGAGAGGGGAGAATATTAACCTGGCGACCTTTCAGCAGTGGGCTCCTTTATCAAGATAACCGAGAACTGTGATCTACTGACTGGAATTTTCCAGTCTCTGAGGATAATAGATGATCTCTATACAACAACTCTTTTGGGAGGGACTATCACCCACCTACTACACATAGTCTGTAATGTAAACGTGTGGGTTTGAGCCAGATACGCGTATTCTGCAACACGGAAAATGTTATCCTTTTATTAGCCCTAGTGTTGATACAAAAAGAGGACAAACATATCCCATATGCGCTCAATAACAAGAATCAAAGGGACACGACCCCGGGGGACCCATAGTTTTGTGCTTAACACAATTGTAAGATCACTTGTCATCCTTTTCAAACTGCATCACAGACAGGCAATGAAAACAAAATGCCCATGCTAATCAACAGTAGAAGTTTAGAGAACAAATCATTCTTGACAGCTGTGATTACGAAGATGGAAAGAGATATTTTCACATCTGAGATATTGAACCACTGACGATAAAAAGTGTAAACCGTCTGGACACCTAGACGAGACGCAGCCGGTTGTTCAGACGCCGTGGCTGCCTGCGGGAAATTACCAGGTTATTGGATGGCCGTTAGGTTAAATCTGCACGACATTAGTCCAACTTGTACGTCACAATGGGTCAAGGTTGAATGCAATTGGGAACAACGTTGACTTACGTATCCGGCGAAACTACCTCTAAGTGGTATTTTGTGGTTTATCTCCGATGTAACTTCAAATTAGTGGAGGGGAAATTACAGGCTAGCCATGCATGTGGCGTTTTATGAGAAATTTAGAGTTGCTTTACCCGACCAATAAAGCCATACAGATGGGTGTTTCCGAAACATTACGGTCACTGTTCGACCTCAGTTTGAAAATTTGCTTCCCACAGGAGGTTCATATATGGTTCTGTCATATATATGATCATGCTGTGAATATCAATATACTATTACCTTATCTAAAATACAGTTAATAAAGAAACTGGATATGATGTCCAAGCGTCACTGACGAAATATAGTGGGTGCTATCTGAAACGTCTGACCATTTTCAAGATAATATCCAGTTGCTTGAGTAACTGCTTTTTGGCATACCTTATTACCTGGATGTCTAATATTCATCGCCGTAATATGCCATATCGTTGCAAAAAAAAAACACTAAGGGTGAGTGTGGGTCTTAAGTTTCGACATCTAAACCTTCACCTTAGCCTACACCTAAATCTACACCTACACTATAGCTACCAGTCAGGTAGGCCTTTCTCTAAGAGTTGCCACGGCCATGTACGATATAACAAAGTATCACGATCGTTGGCTCCAAATAATCTCATCAAGCAAATGAAAGATGAGACAGCTTTAAGGTTCCAGCCGTAATACTGATATGAATTATACTTAACCACGCCTGTGACGTCTAGATAGGCTGTTTATCAGATAACAGGGGCGATAAAACTCACTTGAATGCCGACATTGATTGGTGGAGCACCCCGGGTCTTGATCTGTGTGCCATGATAGCAGTCGAAAAATAATAAAGCTGTTAGGATTGATGCCGGGATTGTTTTAAGGCATACAGTGCTGTAGATATAGTGTATATCTAAGATAAAGTAAGACAACATGCATGCACATGACCCCTCATAATCCCTATCCATCTATCACACCGGTACGTGTTCAGGCTGAACACTGTGGATGACCAGAATCTACCGGCAATGATGCCTCCGCCATATATGCATATGGCAAGCCTAGTGGGCTTGGGGTTAGGGCTTGGACATCTAAAGGTTCTGGGTTCGAATCCTTAGCCTGACCCAACGTTGTGCCAAGACAATTTACGCTTTTTTCCTCACTTGACTCAGGAGAAAATTAGGATCTAGCTTTGGTTAGGGACGTCAAGTCAAATCAAGTCAAATCATCTCGGGTGGTACGCAGAACAACAGGCCCTGTGTTAAAGTCGAGTCACATCTTGAGCACTTTCAAGAACCCACCACACTTATCAAAAAGAGAAGGAGTCCTTCCCGGTGTGAGCGGATCCAACCTTACAGTCTGCTTCTATGCATCTTGTACTTACTGTACAGAACTGGTGAGTTACGCCCAAGAGTGGATTGCTGGTTATGGGCTATAAAAAAGGCTCGTTTATTATAATTTTTACATCGATTAAAGCTAAGTTTGTTGTTTTTTTCCTACATCTATTCTGCTGTTGAGTTGTCCCATCAAGGCTATGAGCTAGAAAACAAAGCAATGAACACAGTACATGGCAGTGGATTTGATGTATCGATTATATATATCTTTCCACCGAAATGATTTAGAAAAGGATGGCGGACTAAAAACGCACTGGGAAATTCATTCAATTGAACAGTGTCTTTGATGTTTCTCGATAGGTAGCAAAAAGGCAAGGAAATGAGTGGAAAGTTACTGAACACACGACTCAGGGTTCAATAGTCAACGTTGCAAAGAAGAAAGAGTTAGCTTAACTCCTTTTGATGTAGCACTGAATGTTTCTCCGAAAATATCACAGTGACCCCACATTGCGGTCAGATACTTAGCGGCACATGATGGATGTAATTCCACTGAGAATACAACCTCAGTTGATCAAAGCATGGTCATAGAAGCATGGCTTGTAGAGGCAATAGATTAGTGCAGCCGGGAGGAAGATCATGAAAAGACGTTACGAGAGAGAGGGCACAGTTTACTGAGCAATCCATCATTTTTGCCAACGTCGTTGAGTCGACAAATTACATTCTTAACATATAAGGTTAGGATAAGAGTCTTAGGATTGTAGAAGCACTATATTAGGTTTTCCATGCGCCATCTCATTTTTATGATATTCTCTTGAATGAACATGTATGTTATCTTTAACTACATCAAGTAACAACGCCGCAGGCAATTTTAAACTTTGCTCGCAGTTGCGTTGTTTCGCTGACTACATCTTCAAATATGCCGTATTCACAACATACAATTTTTACAACCACATACTTAAGGGAAGAGGTGCCAGGTTTAAACACTACATTTTAAGGCTCCCATGTCCCGCTGTGCTAAATACAAGGACCATGTCTTCTGAATATTTTTAATGCCATCATCTCGAAAGTGTCTAAATGATGTGTACGGGAAGCGATCTGTTTGTTATGACTTTGACGATAATCAATTTCATGAACGTAGTAACAATACTGGCAATCTTGTAACAATCTAGTCACAGGCTCAAAGGAAAGTTTAATTAATTGACATGTTTTGGGATTGTGTAGACGGCAGGCGATGTGGGATTAAGTGATTAGTACAGTCCCAGGAAACGCTCTAATTAGATAATCCAATTACAAGCGTCTTCTCATTTAGCTGCCAGTAATTATTACAATTTTGATTATCATAGAATGCATGTCGTGACTGAAGACATAATCACAACGCATTTCATTAATACTTCCTATTGTTCATAGTGTTTACTCCTCGTTAGGTTAATCACCATGACAACATGAAGGAAACAATAGATACCCCCCTCCCCAATTAATCCCACTCACCATTGCACACTCAGCAATTACTTGGCGTTTCAGTACGCTGTGTGTGCCGAGGCAGGTCGAAGAAACGGCAGTTCTGTAGTTCTTTCACTTGTCGGTACAACAGACGTTTGAGTGGCCACATAAACATTTGCCGTCACCATGCCATGTTCTGACCGACCGGTCGCCATCTTAAAATCTGTCAAACTCACTACCATGATGACGTCACTTGTGTGTGTGTCTTATGCAAATGTCGGTCTTGAAAGGTTGTATGACCTTGTATTATATCGACGTTTTCGTAGAGTTCGAAAAGGTAGGGTCAAGAGACAACTTTCTAAATATAACATAAACAATCGATAAAGTTACATTGCTGCCCTTCCCTGTAAATCCTTGAAGTGGGAGGGTCAATAGAGCAATGACATTGAGAATTTGTTTTGTACGTACAAACTTTCCATTCCTATCGTTTGGAAGCTTTTAGAGCAAATGATGCATCGACTGCTATTTCCTGACAATAACTTTGAAGAAGATGACATTATAAGAAATGAAGGACATCTAGTGACTCCAAACGTACGAAATGTATAACGACATTGCGTGTAACAAACAAGGTCATGCTCCTTCAAGTCATAAAACAACATACAAATGGGAATTTCAAGTGGTCTAGGGCAGTAACATGTTCGTCCTTGCTGCAAAATTACTATAAAAACATCTGAAGACGGAGAGTGGGGAGTGCTTTTATGGCCAAGTGCTCGAACCCATCAGAACAAAGTACATACTCTATAATGCCCTGGTATGAAATAACATACGCGAAAACAACGTTAATAGACCGATCTAAATCTTTGTTTTGCAGCAAATTATGACAATACACTACTAAAAGTATACCGGTTCCGTCAACATCGCGTTTACTCGCAGAGTGTTCGCAGTGCTTTTGTGCAAGTCAGTTTACGATTATAGTGGAATATCAAAGTTTCACTTTAAGTCACCGCTGGCAGTTTATTTATTTATTTCTGCTTTCTTTTTAATCCCAGGGTAGCCTTCTCTATAGAGAGAGTGCTACCCAGACAAGCCAGCATTTTCATTACTTTATATTCTGGGTTACTTACTACGGGTAAAACTTTAGGTATAATCATTCTTCAATACCTTATGTAGTATCCTAATTTCAAAATTCAATTGAAAATAAACTTGTGTTTGCCATCGGTCTAAGCCAACCCTCACTAATGTGAACTCTACCACACTCAACAGAAGACTGAGCACTAGTAGTTTACGTTAGCCGAATTTATTGGGTGGTTTTATAGTACGGGGTTGGTCTTTAAGCATCAGAAAAATGAATAGAAATATGAATAGAAATATGAATAGAGTTTGTAGTTTACGTTAGCTGAATTTATGGGGTGGTTTTATAGTACGGGGTTGGTCTTTAAGCATCAGAAAAATGAATAGAAATATGAATAGAAATATGAATAGAGTTTGAAATCGTAAACAAAGCTTAAGGTTCCTTAAGTTGTTACAATATTCTATTTTTTAAAAATAGAAATGGTACATTCATCTCTACATGTCTATCATTTCAAGTTGAGTAAGCTTGTGATTTTTTTCTTTGTTCAGAAACTACATCATCGTGTATCCGATGAAGGCCAAGAGCGCATGCACCATGAGCCGGACCCGCCGGGTCATCGCCCTGATCTGGGTAACTTCACTGATCCTGAGCGCCCCCGTGCTGTATGGACAGGTAATGCAACTCATATTTTACAGCACTATACAAAATGTGAACCAAGGCAGAGACCTGAAACATTATATTCCTTCAGCTATTTTGAAATGCTGTTTGCAGTCTTGAATGTTAGCAGAATCGTAAGAGCAAACTTATGACAAGGCAGAAAACACACTGACCAGACTTTTTAACCATAAAAACATAATCTCACGAAGTGTTCGATGATTTCTTTCATGTCCACAGCAACTGCAGCGTTACGACTGGCCTGTTTACACGGCCTACCACTGCCAGAAGGGCTGGCCCGGCCCGCTGTACTCCCGTCTGTACGCCATCTACGTCGCCATCTTCCTCTTCTTCATCCCTGTTATCGTCATGGTGGCCGCCTACGGCAGGGCCTCCTTCGAGCTGTGGGCCAGCGAAGAGGTACAGTGTACATGTGGGATGTTTAATAGACACAAACCTGCCGTCCGCCATGTTGGTGGAATGCATAGATCCAAGATGGCGACCGGTTACTATGCATTGGGAATGACCAAACAATCACTTTAGCAAGGACATTGCTTGGCTTGCTAAGTCAGGGTGACTTCCCATTTAGTTTACCAGGGCTCCGTTTACTTGCGCTATCACTAAATTGGATGGCGCATTGTCTATCTTGTTCTTGTTCTTGTTCGGTTACTTGATAACACCCCTAATTTGTGTTGGGGCAAACCATCCAGGGCGATTTGAAGTGAATCACCAACTCCAGACAGAAGAATTTGCACCATCTCACACCGCACCATCGCACGTGTGGGGGTTCTTTAACGTGCATGGGGTGTGGCTCTCCCCATACACGGGACCTCCCCATACACGGGACGACTCATATTTCACTTGAATAAAGTGAGGAAAGTCGTGTAAAGTGCCTTTCCCAAGGGCACAAAACCGGCATCACGGCAGGCGGATTCGAACCGGCGACCTCTCGGCCACGGGCCGAACACACTCGATCCCACCGTGCTACGCGGCCCCACTACTCTAGCAGAGAGTAACAACAAATTTGCTAGGGACGGACCACTAGTATCCCTTTCCTTCCTTTCTAACATTGTAAACACGTACCTAGGCCTCGTGATCGCTTGTACACGTTGTAAAATATTTTAGTGTGATTTTTCACCCAGATGCAATATTCTCTGTTTTGAAGCCTGTCTTCTGCCCTGTCCATAGCGTTGATGACATGCACTTTTATGGTCATTTCTGTCGTCAAGCACAATGTGCATGCTTTGCTTTTTTGATCAGCAGACACCATCTTTTTTATGACATGACGTTTTATCACAACACCAACCTATCTTTATCCGAAATAACCATTCTGTCTGTTGATACGGCCCCAATCTACACCATTGTTTCAATTCGATACCTACATAGTCCCAACCATGCCCCATTGTTTCCTTTTGTTTTCTTTATTTCGATGCAGGTTGTTCTGATTCCTCTTCGACCATTGCAGGTGACCAAGAGCACGCCCAACAGCTCAGGGCGTGGCGACAGCCGTGACTTCCAGCGCACCCACCTGTCCACCATCAGCCCCTTCAGCGGCAAGTTTTCCAGAAAGAACTCCAAACTGGAGAAGCAACAGGTTAGAAAATAAGGTGTTTCTCTTCATTTGAAACGTTCTGAACTTCTCTAGCTGACGACGGTGATTGCTTGTACAAACCAATCTCCTAAGAAGCCTGGGTACCATTTGGGTAGTAGTTCGGTCCTGCGTTTATTGTACACTAAATGCAGTTGCTTCTCTGCTATTCGTAGAAGAGAACTTAGGAGCGAACTACTAACCGGATGGTTCCCAGGCTAGCTCCCAAGTTGTTAGAAGAAGAAAAGAACCATCAGTACATGAATGTTACAGGTGATGAAGATGCTGCTGATGGTGGTGTTCCTGTACACCATGTGCTGGGCGCCGATCCTCCTCCTCAACATGCTGATTGAGTTCTCGGCCATCAACAAGAACACACAGTTAGTCTGGGCTCTCCAAGCCACGTTCGAGCTACTGGTGTACATCAATAGGTATGGGAACTGATCATCTATATGGAATTCTACAGCGTTCCTTTAGGTTTTATTGTCATTCTTTTAGAGATATATCTTCTGTTGTTTCTGGTTATCACATGATTTGCACGTTTGCTTGGCTGAAGGCAACAAAACCGATTACTTTCCACTTTACATAGTTTTCAGCACTAAGGACAGATCCATTTGCCTGTGTGCGTGTCTTTCTCTCCCTCGTTGTCTTTTCTCTTGTCCCCGCCGATCTCTGTACGTTCCTTGTTTGTTGTACGTTCCTTGTTTGTGTGTGTGTGTGTGTGTGTGTGTGTGTTTGTGTGTGTGTGTGTGTGTGTGTGTGTGTGTGTGTGTGCGTGCGTGCGCGTGCGCGTGCGCGTGCAGTTTGGTTGGCCGCAAGCTTTATGTTAATACTTACATGCTTGTAGTGAATTGTAAAGTAAAGTGACCTTTCTCTCTCTCGTAACAGTTGCGTCAATCCCATCTGCTACGCCTTCATGTCACGTCACTTCCGGGACGGCTTCCGGAAAGCTTGCCTGTCGTGCTTCTGCGGGCGCCGCCTGGCGATGAAGCTGCAACTGCAGGGCCGCCCCCACCTGAAGTACCAGCACAGCGCGGTCACCAGCAGCACCGGGTCAGAGACGTTCCACTCCTTCTGACTAAGGCAGGAGCTGCAGAACATGCTGTCACTGGTGACGTTACCCGCCATGCCGAGCGACATCTTCGAGATGAAGGAACTGAAGCATGGGAAGAACCACCACAAGACTCAAGGGCGGTCAACTGTCACGGCGCTGTCGCCTCGTTTGCCCCGTAGAAGAGGGACACCTTGCACGCACCGTCGTCACCAAGTTAAGTCCAGGGAGGTATCGATGGCCGTTCACAGCACACAGATTAGATAACCGTTTGCATAGATTTTAGACTTAAAAGTCTTTGCAAGCACTCTAATAGCTAATAGATATGATAGATGACCGAAATAGGTATATGACTCCGCCCCAGATGCGTGTCCAAAAATAATACACTAAGAGTACGATTTTTCTGGGTTAGAGGGACAGATTGATTTTTGAGCTCGAAGAGAAATGAAAGTTTTATGATATTTGACACTGATAAGAGTTGCTGATTAATGTTTTCATGACATGATATGACGTCATATAGCGCTCTATCAAGAGACCAAAAAGTCATGCATGATTACAACTTTTGTATATATACTGTACATAGCACATGTACATTTTGCCTCTAACGTCGTTGGGAAGAATGAGAGATCACGCATCTCCTCTCATAACATAACAGATTTCCTGTATAAAGATGTATAGCGGCCTTTGAATGACGTAGTATTTGATGACGTAGGCCTGCAAGTGTGATCACGCGTGGACTTTATGACATATGTCAGGATTATGAATGCCCATGGACAGCTCCAACTTGTTTAGTCGTTTGATAAGTGATGATGGTTACATTTAGGTATGATAGAACACATGTAGACAGTTGAAGGGGGATGCCGTACTTTTAATAGGGACTCGACGTTCAGTAGACTAGCTTAAATGACGTAAATATGTGGTATTGCTCTTCACTGTGTGAAACCTCAGATTTTTTCGGTGTCGTTTGACTGACACGTTTTATCTTTAAAATTCATTTACCTAAGTAAGAAAAGTATAACCACTTGAATCAAACTCTCGTAAGAATATGTGCACGTGAAGTTTGTACATCACTGACTCAGTGAACACTTTTGACAAAGTCGGGTTCCAAGTCGACTGCATTGGTATTATATATGGCACTTATGTTGTACATATAAATAGATGTGGCTTGCTATCTTGTGTAATAATGATGTATACTTTACCAGGAATTCTGTATTAAAGAACAAAAGTTCGTTGTTTGATATCTGTGGGAAAAACTAGCGCAGTGGTACATTCTTGATCGATGAGATTTTGTCTCGTGTTCACGTATTGACAAACACAGTTCCTTGTATGATATGATATGGACAAAGCAGATAAAATATAAATGATTATGGGTTTCTAAATTACGTATTAGTAACACGAAAACATTTACTTCTGCTGTTCAATTTTTCCCTTGAAGTTGCCTGGCGGTTGGTGAGTTTGTCATCTCAAATTGTACGAAGTTACTTGCTTGATTCTTTATTCCATGTTCAAAGACATCACTAGATCTTACGTGGTACAAGTCGTGAAACTTCCAAGTCGTGAAATAAATGTGGTCAAGGTCTGCATGAAATTCTTTGAGTAATTTTTTTTTGCTGTTACGAAATATATATAAAAGCTATTAACATTCACCTGGACGTTATCAAAGGAATTGCCCTTTCAAGAGCGCAACGTAACGTAACGTAACAACACAACACCAACACGACACAACAAAACACCAACACAACTGCAACACAACACGGGCACGGCACAATACAATAGCAACGCAACATGAACATGATAGCTATGACACAGCACAACAGAACACTTACCATTCTAGAACAGAGTTATGTTCCAGCACGCGTGTCGTTACTAAGATACAGGTTACGTTATATAAGGAAACTCAAGTATCGCACAGCCATTTCGTTACTTCACCAGTCCCTTGTTATACAACATCAGATAGATTCTGAATTAAAAAAATCAACTACGCCACCATGCGAGTTCGGTCTAAACTGCTATCCCTGATGCACCTGGACAAGACGTATTGTCTGTTAACGGTTAGACACGTCAAGATCTTCCAAACTTACTTCAGCCTGCTGGACATCCACGGGGACAGCTCACTAAATGGTAGATCACTGAACCATTTTTATCAATAAGCATAAAGTAGATAACTCTTCATCGCTGCGGTATGTTAAAGCAGAAATGAGTCAGCAGCACGACAAATACTAGTAAGCATTTTAGAACTTGATCGAGTCGGTAACCTTAGTAGCAAGCTAGAGGCTAGGGCGTTGAAAAGTAAGCTCACTTCTTTGCTAATGATAATGTTATATCTTACATACATACAGACAATATCGATCGATCAGAGGCTGGGACCAGGCTAGTACATACTTCACTCCATACAGCCCTATCTAACATTGCTTTTTCTAAGTTCTAAAAGTCAATACCAGAGTCTCTAGTTAAAGTGTCTGTAAAAGTCAAACATCTCGGTTTCACCACTCGGACTCATTCGGAGAACGGACGAAACAAATTTTATCTCCTGCTTGGCTCGACAGCAACGTCCCGCAAATTTTACCCGTCGGTGAGTGAGCTTCTGAGATAGACGTGGGAGACTCCCATGAATGATTTAAGAGTACCAGAGTAGCATTTTGGTAGCATGTTGAGTCTAAGATATATTCTGTGCTCTGCGAAGTAACATTGTGTAGGTCCCATCTAATCTGTTTTGGAGTTGGAAAGTTGCTAATGTCCCGGTTTCTGCACTGTACAGCAAAATCGGATCCACAGGGGTATTGAAAACTTGGACCTTTAGTTTTTTGGGGTTAGAACTTACACTTTTCAATGCTCTTCTACACACGAACCAGACGTCCAGGTGTACTGTTTCATGCGGCTGGTCACCGACCTGAAGAAGGACGAGATTTACCAGCTGTTCGACATGTTGGACGTGGACGGGTCCGGCCAGCTGGAGTTTTCCGAGTTCTTCATCCTCATCTGCGTCCTCATCGCCGTGCAGGTGTGTTTCCAATCCTCTTAGTGATAACCTTTGGGGAGGGTTTGCTGGGAACATGGAAGGCTTCGGTCTTATCTGGTCTTATGGTGTAAGCTATAGGCATAAGGGCAATGTGCAAGTGAAACGC
Organism: Branchiostoma floridae; assembly: GCF_000003815.2. Lineage (NCBI taxonomy): Eukaryota > Metazoa > Chordata > Leptocardii > Amphioxiformes > Branchiostomatidae > Branchiostoma > Branchiostoma floridae. Next base: position 4,799,382 of record NC_049993.1, on the reverse strand, counting down.
GGTCCTAGACAATTCGGAAAACGCAAACACACACACACACACACACACACACACACACACACACACACACACACACACACACACACACACACACACACACACACGTGGACACAAGGAGCAGAAACTGGCGGAGACAAGAGGAAAGACAATGGGGTAGAGAAAGAGACGTCTATACGCATACAAGCAAATGGATCTGTCCTTAGTGCTGAAAACTATGTAAAGCGGAAAGTGATCGATGTTATTGCCATCATCCAAACAGGCATGAAAGTTATGTGAGGACTGAAGAAAACAACAAATATATCTCTAAAAGAATTACAACAATACTTATTGTTAAATGAAAATGACATTATGTGAAAATGGCATTGTTTCCACAGGACCACGTAGAGAAGCAGTTCATCTACCGCCACTGTAGGACCATATTTGGACTGATCGACCTGGACGGGAGTAACACCATCACTCCGGACGAGTTCAAGGCGCTCACTTACCTCTTTGACTTCAAGAAAAGAGCCATGAACGAAATCTTTTATGAGTTCGACATCTCTGGAGACCAGGTAACTTGGCTTGTTCCCATAAGTGGTGTAACTACGAGTGTTTGCCGGTGTGCGTGTTTGTGTTTGTACGCGTGTATGTGTGTATCTGTGCGCGCATCTGTGTTTGTATGCGTGTGAGTGTGCATGTGTGTGTGCTTGCCCATGTGTGTGCGTATGTGTGTGCACATGCATAGTGTAGATTGGAATGAAAGGTGTACACAAGATACCATCTCCTGACCTTACGTACGTAATACCTCACCCTCTCTGCATTCTTGTGAACTTTTGCGACACCACAGATCCAGCTAAAAGCTTACTTCACCCCTACCCCCTTAATTGCAGTATAAAATTGTTTATGTTTTTATCATACGGATTCCATAGGAACTGGACTACCGGGAGTTCCGCCTGTTCGCCATGGCTTGTATAGATAAACAACAGCAGCTCGAGAAGGAGATGTTAGAGAAAGCTGAAGAGATGCGGGAAAAGGCTTTGCAAAAAGAGGCGAGGAAAAAAGAGCTACAAGAAAAATATCAAGAAGTTGGCATCATAGCTTATTGCGTCATTCTATGACTGATGTGTCCTAGGACAGGGGTATGCTGGTATATTACGGATCGCGTGATCCATCCAAAGTTACATAGAATTAATGCATTTTCTATTTCCTTCCATTTAATAATGTATTTTCGAATGGCAGTCATCTCATAAACCTATAGCTCGTCTCCATGAGCTTGAACCAATGTAGTACTTACATAACATATATATCTGTTGCAGTCACATATTTTCCAGTACCATAGGGCCACAATGTTTGCCACAAAGTTAAGACCTCTATATGTTGTAAATTCTACCTGTAAGATGTCTCACAAATAAACAACAAACACCATACTTTTTGAGGTTACCTTTTCAGTTGTTTATTTTCTTGTAGAAGTCATGACGGGTGCGGCACCAATTGTGGTGCCCAGCATTTGTTCATGACAGTCTCTGGGAAGAATCAGTACCTCAGGCATATACAACTCTCAACAGTATTGCCACGTCGTATAAAAATAAATGTGCACAGGATAAAATCTCACCCAGCTTTCAGAAGCCAAACGTAATACATAGACTGTTGTACATATTGTTCTAAACATCTTCCTTGCCATTTTGACAAATGATTTGCAGCGTTTAAAATTCAAGAGGTAAAAATGTTCTAACAACTTGTTATCTATGCTCTGATAGGTTTAGCAAGTATCTCCTTTCAGTTCATTTACAACTATGACCAATTAGAAGGTGTTATCTTGTGCGAGTCAACATGGCAGGAGCTGTTTGTTACAACATATACCTTTAAAACTGCACAATACGTTTACCCTAAAGCTGTATACAAAATGGCACATAGAATCTCATGTTTAAGTGCTTCCTTCACATAGTTATAGACAAAAACATGTACCAAAGGAATACTCCATTCAAAATGTACATGGGGTGGTCAGGTTGATTCTACTCAACATTGAATGGCTATTCCTGACCACCCATCATAAGATATTTGAATGGGACAGTCCCAAAAGCAGGCAGTGGGTGGCTTGGCTTTACAAAAATTGGACAAAATCTGATCATGAGCACCAAGATCACAATACAGAAAGTCGTAGTAATTTCATTCGCAAAAAGAAAAAACAATTCTGCACCTCAATGCTCCACCTTTGGAAAGTCATTAACTGGGTACACTTGTTTCACCATGTACTTAATCACAAAGGTTAAAACAGGACTTCAAACTCATTTGGAAGATTAAAACTACCACATCTATTATGCAACACTTTACAAATGGAAGATCCTTACACATCTGTTTTAAAAGTCAAGGAAGCAACTTAAGAATATATCAGCTATGGAAAACATATCAATTTTGCCATCAAATTTCCATCCGTCATAAGCACCCTCATATATTGAAATGCTCTGCAGGTAACGTTACGTTTGTAACACAGCCTTACACGTACATTGGTGGATATGCACATGTGTAGAGACAATACACACTTTTTACATTCAGCACATTTCACCATCATTTTGCTCAAACTGTTGGGTAATAACACTGTTTGGAATCCCTCGAAATACATTTGTATTTGTATTATGATAAAATCCATCCATTTCAAATATAGCATGACACATACAATAAAAATGCAATGACTTTGACAATGAATTAACATGTACTTTTTTCATCAATCTAAACTCTTTCCTTTCCCTAATACATTGAGATAAATAAAGCCTTTTGGAACACATACTTTTGATATCTATTATTTAGATGATGATATCCTTTGTAAACCTGAATACAATGTTGAATTTTGTTGATCAGTTAAATCATAATTTTGTTTCAGGGACTTTGCAGATATCATGCATTCTATTCCAGTGACAGCATATCTCTAATAATGCTGCTCGATTTGAAAAGGAATATCAGTGTTTGGCTATCGGTGCTTTGCCTGAAGTAACTAAATGTACAATTTGTTGTAATTTCTTGATGGCACATGTGCTTTTTTTTTGTAATCATTACAAGGGTGATCCTAAAGAGCTTTGAGCTCATGTTGTAACTCTAAAGATTCTGAAGACTGGTCAACAAACTGCAGTAACACACAAGTATTAGTGCGAACCATTCTTCTGGCTTTTCTGGGCAAAACATAAACAAACCTCTTGGGAAAAAGTTTTGGTTTTGGCCCTGAAGACAACTTAACTGCTTAGTCGTACACATTTTCACTTACAAATTCTCCACCTCCAACTCACCCGACTCACCAACAAACGGACCAGTCTCTAGTATCTTCTGAGTTACACACAAGCCACTGAGCTCTATAAAAGAATTGGGACACAGAATGTGTGCCTTGTCTCACTTTGAAGAGAATATTGTCACCACAGTGCAGTTCACAGAAATGTGACAATAGTCACATCTTGTCCTTGCATAGCAACATGAATACAAATCAAAAGGGTATTTCTATAAAGTCCTGAGAAGTCTTGGTTATTATAAGAAAATGTGGGCATCATGTTTCCATATTTATAGAAAGCATGTCTCAAAGAAGAATCACTTCTTATGTACTTTTCACAAGTTTCAAGGGTTTACACACATCTTTTCTAGATTAACAACTCCATACCACTGGGGGTATTATTGCACGTCTCTATTGTCATGACATATCTCCATATTGGCTTTATCCTTGCTGACACATTTGACCTTGAGCCAGTAACCATTTTGGTCCAAGGGAAGCAGCCATGTTGGAAACTAACTCAATGGTAAAAGGTTACTGAGTCATTTTCTCCTGTTCTAAATGGATTGTTTGCCAGTGACTTGTCTGATATAGGTCTCAAGTCCCTTATATAATAATCTTAAAGTCTTTTACTGGCCAAAATCTCACTTAAAACAATGGCCTTGTATCCCCTAATGTTGATATTCAAGAGCAAGATAAAACTCTGTAATCAATATATATCCTACAAGTAACATTTATCAGAATCTTTTGTGTTCCTTGTTGTACTAACTTTGATCATAAAAAATAAGTTTTCATACAGGAGCGTTCATTTGCTGAATCCCAGCCTTGTTGGGGTTGCCTGACTTTGGTTGACAGAACCCAGGAATGTTTGTCATTGATAAGATATTTGTCATCACCCCTCCATCAAAACATTTCCCCTTGATGAGTGACACAAACAGATACACACTACAAAAATCTTTCTCTGGTTCTTGTCAATCTATTGTCCTCCTAAATAGGAAGCATAAAATCTTTCCTGAACACTTGAGAACCAAAGCCCAGCAAGCTCTAGGTACCAGGCTGTTCACTTTTGTCTTCATTGGCCCCTTGGAAGTAATCTCAAGCTCTAGGAGCTTCACATGATTGCCGTGTTCTCACGTCATACAATAACCATTATTTGCACTGAAGTATTCAAATAAAAATCACAATTTTAAACTTTAAAATACCCCTAAATGTTGAAAAAGGGGATGGAAGCCACTTCAAGTCTTCCTGTCACAAGATTGGTCAGGCGGTGATGATGATGGCTCTGCTGCCTCCCCCTGGGAGTCCTGGCTTCTGTTGCGTGTTTGTGACTGTTTCCGTCTCTGAGCCAAGGCAGACTCCCCTGTAAGAAAAGACATTTTCCAAGCTTTAACACGACCAAAATCACTACAACTCTTGACAACAGAAATCTGATAAGTATCTGAGTACTAGTCTATTCAAAACAGAGCTTTAAACAAACACCTCAGAGTGCAGTGTTCTAGCCAGCCTGAAACTTTTTCCGTCCCCTGGATTTTGAATGGAAATCCTCTGAGAGGCTTCCATGCAATGGCCCTATTCCTGCATTTTGATAGGAAAATTTGCTAGTAGAGTAAACTCAGCTTGGTTCAATGGCCTCTGTGCTCAATTTCTGAAGATCTTTGCAAAATTTCATATCTTTAATATGTCTCCATGGCGATTTTTGTCCGTCAAGAGTCTCACAGAGTACGGAATGGGCAAATTTTTGCAAGATTCCGTCAGAAGAACAGATGCTGGCTAGAACCCTGCATCAGAGCTTTGTAAGGCAAACGTGAAGCCGGGGGTGTGAAATGACCTGCCCTTACCGGGAGGTGACAGCTTGCAGACGACAGTTCCCGTGCTGGTTCCTGGCGACGCCTCCTCCGCGGTCTCCTGGTGGAACGAGAGTGACATCATGCGGTTGAAGGCCACGGCCTCGGCAGCAAATTGTGTCAGGTCACGAGCACTGGAGTTCCTGCAGGGCAGATCCAAATAACATAAGCTTTGTTGTTTTACATCAGCTTTATAAAGTCTTCAAAGGAGTCAAACCTTTGTATTGGAAAGTAGTTAAACTTTTCCATCAAGTTAAATAGTTTTATTCTAAAGTCAGATTTGGGTTAGCTTTTTTTTCCTTTCTTATTTCTGTTTCTGTTTCTTCCCCACTTCTATTCCCAATCTAAAGTGACCTGTGTTAATACATGTCCATGTAAAAATTCCCATCCAGCCAACAGCACTTCAACCACAGTAACAAATCTAGGACATGGTATATACCTCTTCAGGAGTACAGGAGTTGGTAGCGGCAGCTTGGGGGCATCTCCTACGACCCATGGGTGGTTCAGCACCTGGGAGGCGCTGTAGCGAGACTTGGCTTCCTTCACCAGCAGGTGGGAGATCAGGTCCTTAGCCTGGTCAGAGATGTGGTTCCACTCAGGGTCAGGGAACTCATAGTGACCCTGTCCTATCCGCTCAAACAACATGTTCTGTAGGGCACAGGGGGGAGGGGGGCATCAGTACAACTCATACGAAATATCAGATACACACACTTGTGCTTTAGTGTTTAGATGTCAAAATAATCTTTAGCTTCAAATGAAACTCAAATAATCTTTACAGCCAAATATCAAGGAAACAGAAACCAAATAACAGATGCAAATCTTGATGTATACAATTGGCAACAAGATGAAATGTAAGACTTAGAATTGATTACATCTTTTCAATGCTAACACACAACAGAAAAATGTATGCCACATAGCTTACCTGACAAGCCATACAGGCCTCTCCCTTCTCCCAGCCACAGTCACTACCACACTGCCCATAGAACGGAGGTCTCCCACTTAACATGATGTATCTGTATTCAGAAGAAAATGACATCAAAACACTGCTATTTACAACATAAAGCATGAACATGAAAAGCCAGAGGAAAAAAATACATCTTCCACAAACTAAGGATGTCTATGGTGTAAATATGGTTTTGCAAAGTAATTCCAACTCTGCTTACACAATGACCCCCAGGCTCCACATGTCACAGCGCTTGTCGTACACAGAGGCTGCGTCGTTGTTGAATGTTTCCACCACTTCTGGTGCCATGTACTCTGCTGACCCCACCTGTAAAAGTCACACAAGCAAAATATATCATTCTGTTACATCTAGACAGAGACTTGAATATCTCTATTAGGCTACAAAAGATGTAACAATCTAAATGAAAAATTCCTGTGTTGAAAACATGCTCCTGTTGTATATTTTACTGTACATTGTCCATTAGAATAGGTAACAATCTTCTACTTTCAGTTTAAGACCCAATTATCAATGTGGTGCTCAGGGCTCTCTCCAGCACCTGTCCCAGATGGAAATTTGGATGTTGGGACAGAAAAAAATTCAACTAACCGTCCCCAAAATCTTATAACATGAAACTGTTGAAAATGTATTTTCCCTGGCTTAAAATGACATATTCAAGGAAAATCAGCAACATGGGCTGCAATGAAATAGTGGTATGGAAAAAATTCAAAGCCACAGACAGCCGTGGTGCTGTAACAGTTGCATATAGACTTACTGGTGTGTACAGGTCAGGAGTTGTGACTGGGGTGTCGCTGTAGGAGATGCCACTGCCGAGGTCAAAGTCACAGATCTTGACGGGCGACACTTCGTCTTCCAGCACACACAAGATGTTCTCGGGCTTCAGGTCACGATGGGCAATGCCTGGTAAGGAGGGGACAGAGAGAAGTGATGGGTCAGTGTGGTCTTCTACAGTGGAGCCAGAAACAAAAGCAGCTTTAGAAAGGACCGACCATTGTGGGAAGAAAAATACATCACACTGTTCATTATGAAGCTGAAAGACACTGTAAATTCAAAATCATCATATCACCTTTTAACTTTTCTTTTTCAACCGTTGTAGTGAAGTTCTACAAGTAAATCGAAGAAGATGCTATGGTGTCTTTACTATGTTATATTTTTCAGACAGACTGTTAAAATCTCCACTGTATTAGAGGAAGACACAAAGAAAGAATGTTTCCCCTCTTGAGAAATATTTTAAGATGATGGATGTTGGCCTTACCTTTAGAATGGAGGTAGTTTAGGGCACTGGCAATGTCCCTTGTGACGTATGCTGCTTCCCGCTCGTCAAAGTGCTGTTTTCTCTGGATATGATCCAGAAGTTGTCCTAAAAAATAGCAGCAAAAATGATGATTTCTCAACTGCTGTTCCTACTTTTGATTTCCATCTCACAAAAAGAGTCTTCTTACACTGCATGTTTTTATAGCTTCTATCAGCACAGATAAATGGAAGAAAACCAAGTAAATTAGTATATTTACTGGACCTCACCTCCTCTCAGCTTTTCGAACACAAGGATGAATCTGTCCTCCTCCTCAAAGAACTCAATTAGCTCGATGATGTTACTAAGAAAAGAAGAAATGTCAGAAATCAATTCATTCAAAAACAAAATTACATCCACAGACAATTCTCACAAACCAAAACAAAACTTGATTAAAAATCAACATTCTAGAGGTCATACATAGATGCAACTTTATTTACTTTGGATCAGAGGCATGAAATGTGGAGCTATGCTTACTTATGTCCCTGGCACTGGTACAGGGTTTCCACCTCCTTGAAGACCCGTGATCTTGTGTAGCCTGGTCTTTTCTCGATGATCTGTACAAACAGAGGGATGATTTTTAGTTTTGGAAGCAACAAATATTGTTATCAGTTTCTAGTGCAGCTTTAAATTCAAAATCCTGTTGTAAGAAGCTCTGAATTTATGATGTGGAAGAGCTATGATACCAACACAGAGTTCCCTTAGTCAGAGACATAGACTGACTAAAGCATTGCAGACATAAAATCAACAGCTGTCAATTCAATATGGTATTTGGTTCTGCTTAGTACATTGACACATTTCAATGTATGTCTACTAAACTGCTATTCAGTAGCCTACAAAATTTGATAGCCACTACCAATATTTTGAGTGAATTTCTTTGTAATCTAATCAATGATCTACCAGAGATCTTATGTAATGAAAACTATTTTGTTTACGTTCCAGACAAGGGCGAAGGTTCAGGGTGAATTGTAGCAGACACATGACTGTGGAACCATGTACGGAATTGAAAGCATCATGATTACATCACTGGAAATGTACTAGAATGCTGGGACATGACCTACCCTAAAATTAGACTATGATTGCCCCTACATGTTACCCAGGCTTACCACTTGCCGATCTATGTAAAATGACTCTTGCAGACAGAGTTATGCAAGGCCTGGGTAAGATAGGGGCAATCATTTTCTAAATTTATGCTAGGTCATGTCCCAGCATACTAGTACATTTCCAGTGATGTAATCATGCAAGTACGCACTGATACAGGAACAAATTTGTACTTAGATGTCTTCTGTTACTTTTGTTAACAAGCGACTTTGATGTAGTCTTACACACACACAGTTACAGTGACTTCTCACTGCACTTCCTTTACTTATTGGGCTGACATTTTTAGCTACATACTATAAATGAACTTGTCAAAAGAGACTACAGAACACCCAGTGGAAGATGTGAAGGAGTGAGTGAGTAAGTGAGTGAAGAGTAAAGTCAGGTAGTACACGTGATACTGTACCTTTGCAGCGAACTCTTTCCCAGTCAGGAGGTGGAGGCATGTCTGGACACGGGCGTGTGCACCATCTCCCAAGATGTCATCCTTCAGATGGTACATGTCTATAGAGTGGGAGGATGGTAACAAATGTCAGGATTTCCTGCCTTCTTTTTCAAACTGAATGAAAAAAGCCATAACAATACATGATGAAAGTGATAAATGCAGACATCCCTATTGTTCTCACCTTTGAATCTGCCACTGAAGCTATCTGATGCCCTTGTGCGTTTCTTCTTGTTTCTTCTTTGGCGCTTGGCTGTAGAGGTGTCCTTCCCTTGGATCAACATGGGCTGTGTGGCAGTAGTTTCTGATGGAGCACAGGAGACAACGTCTACTAGTTAGCAACTGCTTAATGTATACTGCAAAGCAGTCGTCTCACAAAATAGGGGCAAGGCCATCTTTTCATTTTCTGATGTGCACTTCATGACCCACTGAAAAGCTTTCTATATAATTGTTCCCAAATCTTAACTATTCTAAGCCTGTGATGAATGAGAGATAAAGTAAAATCTTGCATTTAATGCGCTAGAGTTGGCATATCCAATGTACATTGTACTTTCCTCATGTTTTCTACCCAAAGGAGTGCTATGTTGCCCACAGTTCTGAAAGTATTTACATTTGGTACATATGCCACCTGACTCTAGTCACCTGACTGTTTTAATGAGATGTGCTCAGAGCTAGTCCAAACTTTGGCCTGAATACCAACCTATTTTCTGCTGTGCTCTAAAATATTTTCCATCATATCTGGGACTCTGACCAACTGTCAAAAATGTCTGTCCTTGACTTTACGTTTGGTTTACATGTTGTACTAGTATTGGTACTACTGTGACTGCCAGGTTCTTCCTACAGTGACCTTAAGCACCATATCTTACAAAAAGCATTGGGCATCAGTTGAAACGATATCTGCTCATACATATATGCTTAAGTTCATGTGTATATCAAATATCTTGTATTTGTACCCAGTTTATTTTGTGACGTCCTTCTTTTTCATAAGAAGTTACAAGGAGTCTGAGACTCTAATGTTGTCTGCGCCATATATTATGGCAAAAGGCCAAATCCTTGGCCTGTGACAGCACTGAAGATGTCATCTTAAGGGCAAACTTAATCTGAGGCCACCCGGGTGAAACGTGAGCTGGAATACTTATTCTGCGCCAATAACAAACACAAAACAGGTTACCCCAGGGTAACTGGCGTAGTCATGTTTACATGTCTTTCTAACTGACTTGAACTCCAGATTGGCTTTCATAAAAAAAAACTTGAGGTGCTTGACTTTGTTCTATTTAGAAAAGGATTTTCATTTGCAACATACTACTAGTACTAATAAAAAGAAAGGGAAAAACGAGATCTTCCTATAATCTATCCCTCATCACTTCAGAAGTAATTAAATTTAACATTTCACTTGCATTTCAACCTTCAGTGGTTAAGGCCAAGGCAGCCTCTAGCTAGCCTCTAGCCTGGATTATTCTACAACAAACACATGTCCCTACATGTGAGTCACGTCTTCGCTGCTCTCGTGACGTCTTTATGGTGTTCTTGAGTACACATAGACTTTAGATCCGTATGTACTTTACCACATAATCATTCATCCGTGTCACCTGGCTTAGCAACGTGATAACTTATTAACGACCATGTATATCACATGGCTGCACAATGTGACAACTCAAGGATGGGAATACACCTCCTGGAGGTGCTTCCTCACCACCTGCTCTTTTCAAACACTTCTTAGAATAGAATTACACTATATCTTGGTGTTTGCATTGATCCAAAAATAGTTATATGGCAGTTAGTTCTCACGTGTTGCTTCAACGTGTGTCAGGTTTTTACAGAGCAACGTGAGAAGGGTTACAAGTGACAGCACTAAAATTCACAAAGTACACCATTGTATTTGCCAGTAACAATCGATGTGTGTTTCAAGTTCAACCAAGCTACCACTATCCTGAAACACAGAAATAAAAGATATAATGTGCTAATGATCTCCTTCAAAGCTGTCGGTCTGGAGACAAATCTATGTTTATTGAATGCTTGTAATCTGGGCAGCAATACATTCTGCCTTTAGTTACCATCCCAGAATCTTTCAATATACATGTGGCTTGCAAATAGGGACGGGATTGTCATGTCAGGATCAGGCTTGCTACAAAGTTACCCCAAATGTTACACGGGCCACTGGCTTAAGTTATATACAATCTACAAAGCAGTAGAATCTTTAAAATGGATAATACATACATAAATATGCAACATTTTGTTTCTAAATTTGTCAAAGGCGCTCATAACTCTATAGAAAATTCCAGTTTCCACTGGAACAGACTGTTAAAAGAAGGTGAATGCTGGCTGTATTGATATCTGCGCATGATCTGGCAATGTCCCAATGGACTGATAAACAGGACTGCCAGTGCAAGAGGCTCCATTCCACCAATACTGGACTCAGGCCAGAGCATTTCTTAGAATTGTTGGCCTGTTGCCTATGTCATGAATTTGTTATTACAAAAAGAGAACCAGCCAAGTTCCAAACATCATAACAAAAAACACACCCCTTATCTAGAATAAGCTACATTGTACCTTCCTTTACTTAACTATACATTTTCAGTATGAAAGAAAATCGTTGCGATCTTTTAACGGTACTACTATTACTCATCAAACTGAAAGAAATCTGGCTTCTACTTGAGAGCAACATAGCTGTTTCAAGGTTGATCAAAAAACTGTTGCTGAAGTCTGAATGGTCGTACCTTTCCTGAGATTGTGTCCCGTGTCCAGCGTCGTTGGTCTTGCTGGTCTCTTCTCATCGATACGCTCCGGCATTGCTGAGGATGTGTTCAGCTACAGGGAACATCAGAAAGACATCTTACAGATATTTCATCACAAGAACATACACTGTAAGCCGACTTAACGTAAGAGTTAAAGTTTTATTCATATGAATAGTGTTGCACATGGAGGAGTAGTGTAAAAACCCTGATGATTTTTTCCTTGACAGCATTATGACAATTTCTGCTGACTTCTACCGTGCTCCTGGTGATTTCCTTGATAATGATTCCAAAGACTTTTTTGTACTTTCCTTGTACCATCTTAAACAGTTTCCTAGCTTCATGAACATTTGGTAGCATAAAATATCTAAAACTGTCAGAGCATAAATTTTCCTTGTAGCATTCGCTAAGCAAGCGGAAGTAATCGCTGTAACCTTTGCAACTATTTGGCTAAATTGACTGTGTAATTACTGAAACTACGTCAGTCTGGGGAGATGGCAAGGAAAAATAACATTTATCTTCCGAAGATAGTTTGTCTGTTGGGATAACTAAGTCTATACATCTGATTCTGAACAAATTTACTTTACTTTTTTTAATCCAAGCTACATGTAGTCTTATCATTCCTACAATAGAAGAACATGAAAGATTTGAATAGAACTCATCAATACTGTTTGTTCTTTGGGCTGTGGCCTATGTGATAGAGTCCCACTATATGGCATTAGCCTGTAGATCAACATTAGCTTATCCCAACCCTGATGTAAGGGCAACAGTAATACGTTATGCATTAAAATGGACTTTTCATACTGGGTTTGAATTCTTGACTGTAACTTACTAAGACTACATCATTCTATAGCCTGTCAATTAATTTATACACTCACTTCTCTTTGCTAAGATAAGTTCTATTCCTTTCCCTTTGCTAGATTTAATCTTAATTTCTGCACGGGTCTCCAATGTGATGCAACACTTCTGAAGATTTCAGATACATACAAACAGGAACAAGGCACCTTAATGGAAAGTTTGTCAGTATGCCATTATTTAATATAAATAACCTGTAATATCAGCATGGTAGTATCCTTATTCCTATATTCGGAAATGATGTAATTTCCTCGCCATGGCACGGTGGGTGACACTGCATGGCTGATGTAATACTCACCCAATCATGAGCAGAAAAAAACTCTGCCATATAGCCTAGACTAATATACATGGAATATAATATATAGGTACAGCACTTTGAATAGTTAGAAGATTAATGCCTCCCAACATTGTCTATTCAGACTGCAAGGCCTTCATGACTTTGAGACTGAATACAGAAGAGACAAAATGCAGACATCACACATTCACAGTGTCTAAAAACAAATTAGTAGCAATTACCTTGAAATTTTCATGAAAGGTTTTCAGCTCAGCAAGCTTGGAGGTGATCCCTGAGACCTACAAAGGAAGAAAATGGGATGGTCACTCACAACTCAGACTACATGTGGTAAGATTGCTGTTCCTTCAAGCTAAATCTAGTATGTAAATCCAAAGGAAGTGAGTCAATTGGGATATACCAGCCCCATGACTCATTGGTGCAACTCTAGTATGCAACATGCATATACATGTATCTGGGGCAGTACTAAGATACCATCAATAGTCAATGAAAAAAAACCTAGGGAAATCCCCTGAAAGAGAGGCAGTGGGTATTATTATGCAGTGGATAAACACTTCCTGTAAAAATTCTAGAAGTTTCTGTGTAAAAGCCTGAAACAACTCAATACTTCACACTTTGCTGCTTTCTCACTATCTTTTCCCCTTATATCAAAATAATGTTATCATACAATGTTGCATGAGATGCTAACAAAAGCAAAAGAAAATGTAAAAATTTTCATAAGTTTGCACAAAAATCTACAATCCTATGAAAAGGAACAATCCACTGGAATAGAATTTCCAAATGTACAAGCTACTAGTAACTTACCCCTCCAAGGCCGACCTCTCCACACGGAAATTCAAATGCTAACATTGTGGTGGTCTTTAACGTTTCCAAGCGTTGCAAAACAATGCAAACTCTGGAAACTGCTAAAAGCAATCTTAATTGCTGTCCAACCAACAACTCCAAAAGTCGGTGCGCCTTTACTTAAAAGGCCGTCACCAAAACTAGAAGTTATCCAACGTCCACACTGAGGCCAAATGCAGCTGACTGCCTGGGCGAAGAACTCTGACTACTCTGGTACTTGCTAGCTCGGGCTGTCCGCACTACATAATACACACGTACGTGGCCAAATCACGAGTTTGTCACTGAGTTTATAAATAAACCTGGCACAGCCCACCGTCTGACGTCACCACTGACCTACACCGATAACGGTTCAACCAATCAAAACAAAGCACACCTATCAGTTACCAATACAGACAGACTCAGAGGTAAACACGGCGAAATATTTCATATATCACATGGTTTGCAAACATCCAGGGCGCAGTTTACATGATGTTTTTATAAGCACAGGACACGTAGCTGTGCGGGGTCTACGTGGGTACATCTTCGTGTTTTGCTTGGTGTTGTTGCCCTGCATATACGTGATAAACAGATCGTAAAAGGCCCATGGAAAAATTCATCTCCCTTGTATGCTCGATAAGGTTACCATTCGATCAAGCGCTCCGACAGTCATGAGATTTCTAAGCCAGAGAACGTGTTCAGCATGCAGCTGGGGTGTTTGGCTAGGCACAGCTCTAGGCTATGGAGAGTTGAGCCGACTCTGAAACACGACACAGGGCACAGCGAGCGGAAAATATTCATGGCGGCCGCGGCCCAAACATTCCGCACAGGGACTGGTGCCGAGTTGAACTTCGTCTCCTGCCTCATTGAAGCATGATGCACTGCCATAGAGATACTTGCAGTCTTCCTGGATTCCTTAGCTATCTGTAGCATAACAAAATGGCTGAGTATACGAATAAGGGAGTCAGAAAATGGTTCGTTTCTAATGCATACCTGTACGCTGCCGCTGCAAGCTGCCATTTCTTGGGAAGACTTTGATGGAATGGTTTCGTCCATTGTAGGGACAGTGGAAAATGAACATATTTTTGAAATATACATTTTGCGATTTTCTGCCGATATTTTATACATTTTGTCATAAAATTTACTGAATAAATATATTTAATTGAAAGAAAGTTCAATAATCGTCTATTACTTATTGTAGTTGCAAATTCTACTTTATTCTCACCCCTTGCTGGCGCACTCGTGAACTATTCGAATCCCGTGACGTCAGATCATAACAACAAAGTCACGTGGTGGCATGACAATGCGTGTGTTGACCCATATCTTGGACACATTACTAGTATTTCAACGAGTGAATGCTCACGTTTTATTACCTGTAGGACGTAATTGTGTGAGTTCTTAACTTCAAAGGTTTAGGGAAATTTTTGAAAACACTTCAAAGTGGTGGGTCATAGATTAATCATCATTTTCAACAGTTAACGTTACAACATCTATTTGATAAATGTTATCACCGAAAACGCATGTGACAGTTTAAAGTTACATCATCCATGGTCATACTAACCTCACATGATCAGACCTGATATGCTTGTATAACTTCAGAAGAATCAAGTAAGTGCCCCTATCACTGAAGTCCGGGTAAAGCACAACTCAGGCACTAAAGTAAAGGTTAGACTTAGAAAAGAATGTTAGTAAATTCTGCGGACACGAAGTTGAATTAGAATGCAAGGAGGTTGAATAAGGCCCTTATTTTACCTCCTTGCTTGAACAAAGGACGTTTTATTGAAACCTTCTTGGTTGGTGTAAATGCAAGGGTGGCTAGCTGTATGTAGACGGTTCGTATCAGGGTATATCAAAAGTTGCCCAGCAGCAGAAGCTAGTCAAACAAATGTGTCTATTGTCTGTACTATAGTATTGATTTTTTTATGGCGTGGTCTTAAACAATTGACCAATCAGGAGCCTTGTGTCTGGGGGTGTGTACGTGGGTGTCGACACTAACAACAGGATGCGGCTTCTTTCATCTTTGTGACTGACATGTTTACATTAAGATAAGTAGAGTAAAGTCTGACGTTAACCGGTTTGTTCCGGCGGGGCCTGCAAGGAAAGGACCCTGACATAGAAAGCAGTAGACTCAAGGGGGTGTGCCCAGAGGCGTGTTCCATACAAAGGGCTAGTCTCTACCAGACTCCGGATCGCTGGAAAACCGTAGAAATGGAACAAATAGAGAGGAATATAACCGGCGGGCCAGGGAACAGCTCGCTATCCGTAGATCGCGTGCTGTTCCCTGGCCGGTTATATTCCTCTGGCCGGCTTACTCCTCTATTTGTTCCATTTCTACGATTTTTCCAGCGATCCGGAGTCTGGTAGAGACTAACAAAGGGCTAGGATTATCCAAGGTCCGAAGGTGTGTTCCATCCAAAGTCTTAAGTACAAACATTACAGTTAGACCACAAATGTTACATAATGGAACCTTATCGCAAAGTCATAAGACTCAACACTTTGATATCCATTTCTCTATCTATCTTGCAAGCAGAATCAAATAAGCTTTCATTTAGTTGACAATTTTAGAAATAAAAAGAAGACAACCTGAACTTTTCATAGACTTTATTATTATGTTAAGATTGAAAGGGTTAAGTTTAAATAAATCAGTGTTTTATTCAGTAAAGACCGGGTCACCTGGCAGGCATGAGGCAACCCAAGTGCGTCCTTATTACAAAGGGTTTATAACATAACCACATCAAACTATACAATCACAATATGACCTCTGACCTCCCAAACTGTTGACCTGGATCGGATATATGGCTTATGATTTTGATTTACCTGTCTTTCATGTTTCAGTTGTACTTATATGTTCCGATGTGTATGTCTACTTATTTTCTCTGTAATTTGTTTTTATCAACTTGTATGAAGATGTGAACTTTATGTAAATGTGAACTGGCCCTA
>NC_049993.1:4773752-4781308 GCF_000003815.2 Branchiostoma floridae | reverse complement strand
ACGCTTAGTGGTACGCATTCTCTGCCTGTGCATACATGTAGCTCTATATATATAGCATTTCAAGTTTTCACTTGATGTAAATCTTCATAATGTCGGCTGTGGCGTCTTTAATACGTCACGTCACGTATGCTTTGGTTTCAGTACCGTGTGTTTGTATTTGTGTTTGTGTTTGTGAACAGTGTAACTCAAGGAAGGGTGGCTGGATCTTTGCAGAACGTGTACGAACACAGTCGAAATGCAGCAGGGCGTACAATACATGCGAGTAGCAAGAAATGTATGAAGTACTGTAAATGGACACATGGCGAGTTTGTGAAAAAAAATAAAGGGTATATTATGAAATGCACTCTGTCGTTACTTAGCTTTCAAGTCACAGTGAGATAAAAAAAATAGTTGGGTCCCACCATGCTGGTCGGGCTGAGACGCCTATTCACGGGCGCGATCCTGCTCCTCGGATTGACACGGGGACTTTTACCTGCGTTGTTTCCAACCTGGGTCACCAGGGTCGGTGTGTCCCTCTTTTAACAGAACGACCTGTAGACTCACGGGGTAACCTTATCAATGCCGAACTTAGCGAGTCGCCCGATCGTCATAGCACACACAGCGCGCCGGCCTCAGGCGATCCACCACCCAGCCTCCAGGAAGTAGTAGTGGAGCGCCACAAACTACGCGCTGCTGACGGCACATGGCTTTTCAGTTCAGACTGGGAAGGAGTTGTGAAACGCCACTTGGCAGAAAGGTGGCCCAGAATGTGTACTAGAGCATAGGCTATTTCATGTTCCGTGGCGCAACCGTTATTGTTACTTTCCGAACGATTTTCGTGTCGACTACGTGCAATTCGGGTTGACGGCGGCCATTGGGGGAAAAGGAAAAGGGCGGGGGAAAAGCGGAATTACTCCGGGGGTAAAGAGGAATGACGGGGGCACAGATGAAGTACAGCGGGGGTTAAGAGGAAGTCCGGGGGAAAAGGTGAACGGGTAGGGGGAAAAGCAGAAGGAGTTAGGTGGGGGTGCAACAACGCAACGTTAACGTAATGATAATATACATCACGAGGCAGAGGCCAGGAGAGTGGCAGCACCACGGCAAGGGACTACAAAGTACCATGAGGTAAATACAGAATATCATTTATATGTTAATGATTATGGGATAGTTTACTCGGCACTTCTTCAACCAATTGTGCCGCCATTGTGACGTTGACAAAACACCAAACTATTAATAAATGCGAGCGCACGTGCGAATGAAACTAAAGTTTTTGCACCGTACAGGTGACAGCTATATCAGTTTCTTTTGACTACAGATAAGGTAAGATATTGCACAGGTGAGTAAGGCGCCTTTCCTTTGCCTACAGACCAGATAGGGCATTATACAGGTGACTACGGTGCCTTTCCTTTGCCTATAGATCAGATAGGGCATTATACAGGTGAGTACGGTGCCTTACCTTTGCCTATAGACCATATAGGGCATTATACAGGTGAGTACGGTGCCTTTCCTTTGCCTACAGGCCAGATAGGGCATTATACAGGCGAGCACGGTGCCTTTCCTTTGCCTATAGGCCAGATAGGGCATTATACAGGTGCGTACGGTGCCTTTCCTTTGCCTATAGGCCAGATAGGGCATTATAGAGGTGAGTACGGTGCCTTTTCTTTGCCTATAGACCAGATAGGGCATTATACAGGTGAGTACGGTGCCTTTCCTTTGCCTATAGGCCAGATAGGGCATTATACAGGTAACTAATGTGCCTTTCCTTTGCCTATAGGCCAGATAGGGCATTATACAGGCGAGCACGGTGCCTTTCCTTTGCCTACAGGCCAGATAGGGCATCATACAGGTGAGTATGGTGTCTTACTTTGCCTACAGGCCAGATAGGGCATTATACAGGTGAGTACGGTGCCTTTCCTTTGCCTATAGGCCAGATAGGGCATTATACAGGTAACTAATGTGCCTTTCCTTTGCCTATAGACCATATAGGGCATTATACAGGTGAGTATGGTGCCTTTCCTTTGCCTACAGACCAGATAGGGCATTATACAGGTGAGTACGGTGCCTTTCCTTTGCCTATAGGCCAGATAGGGCATTATACAGGTGAGTACGGTGCCTTTTCTTTGCCTATAGGCCAGATAGGGCATTATACAGGTGAGTACGGTGCCTTTTCTTTGCCTATAGACCAGATAGGGTATCATACAGGTGAGTACGGTGTCTTACTTTGCCTACAGGCCAGATAGGGCATTATACAGGTGAGTACGGTGCCTTTCCTTTGCCTATAGGCCAGATAGGGCATTATACAGGTGAGTACGGTGCCTTTTCTTTGCCTATAGGCCAGATAGGGCATTATACAGGTGACTACGGTGCCTTTTCTTTGCCTATAGACCAGATAGGGTATCATACAGGTGAGTACGGTGCCTTTCCTTTGCCTATAGGCCAGATAGGGCATTATACAGGTGACTATGGTGCCTTTTCTTTGCCTATAGACCAGATAGGGCATTATACAGGTGAGTATGGTGCCTTTCCTTTGCCTATAGACCATATAGGGCATTATACAGGTGACTATGGTGCCTTTCCTTTGCCTACAGGCCAGATAGGGCATTATACAGGCGAGCACGGTGCCTTTCCTTTGCCTATAGGCCAGATAGGGCATTTTCAGGTGAGTACGGTGCCTTTCCTTTGCCTATAGGCCAGATAGGGCATTATACAGGTGAGTACGGTGCCTTTTCTTTGCCTATAGGCCAGATAGGGCATTATACAGGTGACTACGGTGCCTTTTCTTTGCCTATAGACCAGATAGGGCATTATACAGGTGAGTACGGTGCCTTTACTTTGCCTATAGGCTATAAAGGGCATTATACAGGTGAGTATGGTGTCTTTCCTTTTCCTATAGACCAGATAGGGCATTATACAGGTGAGTATGGTGTCTTTCCTTTGCCTATAGATCACATAGGGCAGTGTACAGATGAATAAGGTGTTGTTCCTTTGCCTACAGACCAGGTGAGATACATGTACTGTATAGGTGGGTACAGTGTGTTTATCTTGTACAATGTCTCACCTGGTCTTTAGTCAAATGTTCCACACCTTACTCATCTTTTACCACATCTCACCTGGTCTCTTGTCAAAGGAACACACCTTACTTACCTGTATAGTGTCTTATCTGTTCTCTACACAAAGAAACAGCACCTTACTCACATGTACATTCTATTTACCATAGATGTATCTGGCATCCAAAACATTGACTCAATTACTTGTCTTTTGCCTTGTCTTTTTTTTACTTAGAATCACAGAAGAGTTAGGACATGGCAGATCGTTAGCTGTTGCCTGTGACTGACAACATTACCGACACCCACCAACGAGGAGGTCATCTGCCAAGGGTGTCATCCCCCATCCCCCCTAAGTTAAGTAAAAATTTGTGGTCCCCAGGCTTCCAAAATGGCTATCTACATCCACCACTAACTATGCTGGCTACATAAGGCAGTAACATGGAACATTAAGTTGGGCCCCCTCAGTGACTAGGGAGTGCAACCCTAGTCAAGCCCATTGTCAGAGAGGAGAGTGACATGAACATGAACCCCCCCCAAAATGAGGGTAATGTAATTAGGGCCCCCTCAGTGACTAGGGAGTGTAACCCTAGTCAAGCCCAATGTCAGAGAGGAGACATGAACATGAAAAAAAAAATTGAGGGTAATGTAGTTAACGTTCCATGCTACTGTCATATGGATGCAAAGCATAGAAAGTGGCAGTGCCCCGTTCTCATGATGCCCCAAAAGTTGCCTGACCGTTTTTTGGTGAACACAGAACAGTAAGAATGGCTTTAACTTTGACTTGAACTTAAACTGTCAAGCATACATTAAGGGCAACATTGACTCTGACAAAGTGGGCAAACTAGATATTCCCCATGAAAAACAAAAGAAATAAGACAAGGCATGTCGAAACTCTCCTAACTAGTATGTCCCTCTTCATCTGCATGTCGGGCAGATGTACTTCTCTTCTGCTACAAGGATAGCCACATCTTGAGGGGACATGTTCACACAGTGATAGTGGTACCAGTTGGCACACTGGTCACACTGTATCATCGGTGCATCCTGTCTGTACTCAAGACAAATGCAGAAGATGCACATCTGGTATGTGCTTTGCTGTAAGTTCTTATGCCCAGCTACACGTGTGCTGTGTGGAAACATTGGGAGAGACTTTTCTGTCAGACACCAATCAAGATGTTCCCTCATCTTCATCTGGTGAAACTCAATGTCAGTGGGGCACCGTCCTTCAGCCAGCGCAACAGCGTTAGCAATGGCAAAAAGCCCACAGTCACTGCTGCCTATCTGCCGCTGCGCACAGATGACCTTTACCGGGATGACACCTTCATCTGCAGTAGCATACTGCTGATAGATGGTCGCTAGCTGTCTTCGTAGCCCAATCCCCAGAGACGTGTACAAGGAGTCATACACAGTGATGCCACCAGAATCTCCCTCTTTTGCAGAGGAAACCACCCAGTGGTTGCCAAGGTGGTGCAACTGAACACATTCTGCCATAGCTGGGACTGCCAGCTGGGAGGTCGAGCTTTCCATCCTAGTACTAGATGCAAGGACGACTGTGTCCCGAAAACCATCAACAATAGGATAGTACTCCTCCTTCAGGAGGTGCTGGGAACAGTTGATGTGTTTGTCGGTAAGCCACTCTCCAACTTGCAGTTGTTTTCGATCTTCCGCAGTCAAACTAGTATGGTTAATTGTCGACCAGTCACCCTGTCCCTTCTCATCATCTGAGGGGAGGTCTGTCTGACCTGTTTCCTCAGTCAGGTCTACCACTGTGAGCTGAAGGCTCTCTTCTGTGTCATCATCTTGAACCATGACGTTACATCGGAAGTTGCTTCTCATCATCTCTGCCTGTTGGCCAACCCGGTTGGTATATGGGTTTTTCCTGTTTTTGTTTGGCGCTCTGTATGCTGGAAGCTTTGCCATTGCTGCCGTCCTTTTTGTGGGGGTGGGGTTCAGAGGAGTGATGTTGTTAGAACTTGCTCCCTCTGTCTTTGTGTGGATGGTTGATGATGGTATGCTATTGGCATGAAAACTTGCCCCCTGTGTTTTTGTTGGGCTGGTGTTAAGAGGAAAAGGACCATCATGAGGTGTGTGCCCTCTCACATCCTCCAACACATCCTCAAGTTGGTTTTTGAGGAGCTGCAGGTATTCTTCATCATGGACGAGGAATGCCAGCTGTGTGATCTCCCGAAGGACACTGCCACACTGCGTCTTTAGTATCCACTTCTTTGACTTTTTTCCTTTTGCTGGTAATTTGCAGGTCTGTGTTGGCTTCACATCATCCACTGATACAGTGCTGGTCCACATGGCAGCATCGCCAGGATCGTCTTCATCACAGCCATCATCTATGGTGTTTGGGGTATGTCCCAGGTACCTTTCATCCAGTGAAAAGATGGGGTTGTCCCTATACATGGGTGAAAGACTATGCCAGCCCCATCCAGGCACATGGTGGAAGACAGCACAGAAGTGTTTGCATGGCAATTTGAACCTCTGCCAGTCCTTGCACGTGCATGAGGGAATGCTGTTGTTGATTCCGAAGGAAGTAGTATGGTGTGTGTTCTGGCGACTGGAGCTCTTTACTGTGAAATGGCCCTCTCCTTTGTCCACAATGCTGTTGGTGTCGATGGACTGTGCCTCTCCATAACGTGACAGGATGTGCTGCACCATGTCCCTGGGCCTGTTCTTTAGGAAAGCTGGCAGGTTTCTATTGTAGACACTATACCCGGGTGAGAATCGGACATTGAGCTCTATGTACCTAAAGAAAAGAGAAGAGGGATATACTAGTTTACTAGTAATGATACTTAAAAGACAATTAATTTCCCTGCTTACAGATATGATGCCCATGCATCAGTGAACTATAAGATGTATGCAAATCAAAAGGAAAATGATGAGTATATTTGTACATAACTGACTGTCAACCATTAAATCCAAGAAAAGCATATTCAATTTCAGCTTACTTGCGATGGGTTTCTGGAAGGAAACTGGTAACAACCCTTGTTACCATCTCGGTCAGGTTGCAGTTTTTTTTGCCATCAAGATGCTTGTACTTGAGAGTCTCATTCTGCCTCTCGATGCCATTGTTTGTATAGATGGCGACAGTCATGTGTTCTGACCGAAATGCGTGCACCCATTTCTACACAAGACATAAGAAAGAAACATGCAGGATTAGACACAAAAGCTAAGAGTGAAGTTATAATACTAAAATAGCAAGTGCTTTGGGCATCTTGCATCTGCGTTTGTATCTGTATAACCATTATAAATTCCTTTCAGTGTAACACACCAGCTTCTGTTTCTGTATCTTTATAGCTGGTATCACTACCCTCTGGTGCAGCATAACACTTCTTTATCTGTATCTACATAGCCGATATAACCATCCTTCAGTGTAACACTCCAGCTTTGCAGGCTCTCATTGCTACAATAGCTGGTTATGTTAGACTGAACGACCTGTCACACCCAACCCTAGCACATAGTAGTGTTGTTTAGAGCAATAAGTCTATCTGGGAATTTTCCACCTACTCTTAAAGCAGTATGATGTGGCGAAGTCTGAAATTTCTGATTACTTATACACCATCTCAAGATGGATATAGTACAAAAGGGGAAATACCAAATCCATTCATACCTCAGCTTCAGGTAGCCAGTGGGTGGAAAGCCATGTCTGGACCTTACAGTTCCTCTTCCAAACATCTGAATCCTGCAGCTCGCTCAGTCGTGTGTAGTATTCCTCTGGACTTGAGGCAGAGGCGACAGCTCTCAGCAGCTTCAGCAGCGTGTCCTGCTGATCACGAACCCCATGGTCTGTCTTCCGACACCACTCAACCCAAGCTTTCTCCCTGTGGAAATCGCACAAGAGGATCTTTGATTCTGGAAAGAACACAAAGATACCGGTTACTAAACATGGTACATGTATCATAAGGGCCTTACCATACTACACGATTTTATACCGGTGATGATTCCATACCCTTCGTAACTGCATGTTATCAGCAATCAGCACCAATTACCTTGTGTATCCTGTTCTTTTTTTCGAGATTCCTTGTGTCACCAACCTTGCAAATTACTGCATAGAAGGATCAACAGTATTTTTGGTACACTACTAGCTGCATATGACTCTTATGTTGCAGGCTGTATTTTTAAAGTGCAAGCATAATTAGGTGTAGGTACATATTGAAATATGTGTCTGATACTAAGATTGTAACTTATCCTTTTATTCAAGTCAGAGATATGATGAGGTTGACTGTTGTCTTGTTGAGAGACTTTTGTATAAATTTTCATGTAAAACCTCATTGTTAACATTGTTGTTAAGAATGGAACTCTGCATGTGGCTAGTTATCTGATAGTACTCGTTCATTTTGGACAGTGACTGCTTTTACCTGGAAACTCTTCCTCCAAGGCATTGATTTCCACATTAGATTTGTCAACCATGAAGTGGCTGGGCTTCCAGTCAGGATTCCACTCCTTGAAGACAGTCAGGTCCTCCTGAAGGTCTGCTGTGGTTTCCTTGTGTATGACAAAGGCTCCAACCACTGTGTAACACACATT
>NC_049993.1:4759574-4773399 GCF_000003815.2 Branchiostoma floridae | reverse complement strand
CAAATTACACACAAGCACCCAGAGTAACCAAAAGGTTACATTTTAAGAACATGTATGTTCGCCCATAATTGATAGACAAGTGTTATGATTGATTTATAACCTGCATTAATGTTACTGCCTATAACTCAGGTACATGTAGGTGGTGCTCATTATGAATTAAGGATTGGAATTTGCAGGAAATATATCATTTTGTGTATTACCTGCAGATTGACCTGGTCATCATCTGAATTTCTTGTCTGCTTCTTGGATGCTGCCAGAATGTTCCTGAAGTCGGTATCGGTGGGGTTATATCGCCGCCGTGTGAGTGAAGGAGGTGGTTGTCCCCGGAAGAGCTCATTCTGTACGTACGTTTGGATGTGACGCTTCAATTCCGGTACGCTCCTTGTAACCTTGGCAAGCTCCAGTATCCGCTCTTTTACTTCTTTGTCTACTTCCTCACGCAGTTCAGCCGCCTGTTTAGTAATGAAATGAGTTAGACAAATGCTTAGCCTACATTTTGATTTCCTTCAAATTGCTAATTTCATGAAGGTGTTGTAAGGGTTTTGTAAGTGACACGTGTAGCAAAACACTCTTTGTCTCAGACTTGCCATGCTATTGCATATGATTTGCACAAGCTTGCTCAATATGGCATTCAACCTGCCTATGATGAAATGAACTGAAGAAAACAGAATGACTTGTTACCTCTCCAACAATTGGGTGGTTCTTATGCTCTGTCATGGCAGGAAAGTGGGCATGGAATTCCACGACTCCTTCAACTGTGGAGGGGTTTGACCGCAATGCAGCTTTCAGGGCTAGTGAACCTACCCTCTTCAATTTGTCGTCTTTCTCTGAAATCTGATATTGGAAAATGTACATGGGTATGAATAAGTAGCCTAGGCACCATCCAATATAGTTTTCAAGTGGCCCCATGCTATCTTTCACAAGCTGGTAAGTGGTGTGTATGGCAACTGCAAAAAAACTAGGATGACACTTGCTGAAGCTTAAGAATAATCTAAAAATTAGATATTAATTCAGTCATGACAATCAAATAAGAGAGTCATTAATGCAAGTGCTGTACCTTGAAAGCAGGGAATTTGATGATGTGTACCACCATCATCTTAGCAGGGCAGTCCACCTTCTTTGTATTCTGTATCAAGTTGCGTGTAGCTTTGAAGACATGGTCTTGACGCTAACAAAACAAAAAAAGCATACTGTTATTGAAGTTATGGCAGTTTGTTATAAACTGTGCATAAAAGTTATGCAGTCTAATTATGTATAGTCTGTAACAGTGCTCATTCCCATTGAAACAAGAGGTCCGAGACCTCATATCTCCATGAAATATTCTGATTATGCAAATAAATGCCTTCCAAATCTACATATTACATACAACACAACGAACTTAAATTACACACAACTAACTTAAATAGGTCACAATGTTGACAGTCAAATCATTTACCACTTATTATGGCACTTAACATTAATTATGCAAATTTGACTCTACTTTGCATAATTGATCTCTATTAATATATAATGTCCCATGCCATAAATTACATGTTAGATGTATCTGCAAAGCTTAATAAATTACATGTTAGATGTATCTGTAAAGATTAATAAATTACAAGTTAGATGTATCTGCAAAGATTTTCCTTTGTGAATAATATGAAAATGAAGTGCATAATTTGCCATTCATTATGTACATCTCTGTCTAAGCTACCTACATACTAAATATCATGGGAAATCTGTGGTTCCCTTTTCAGAGCAAGCTGCTAGGGGGCCCAAACATACACGGGTTCAGCCACCCAAAAGTGAAGGCCATAGCACATCCAGGTCAATAAATACAAAAACAGATGTTTTGCTGCAGTACTAAGGTCACATACCATTTGTTGCTCTTTTTGTGCCCGGTACTTCGCCTTCTGTGCGATGGCTTTGTCTGTTCCTTGATGACATCCGTAGCTTTTTTTCCCCACCAGCTGAAATGGCACACCATCATAGTCGACATGTTTCAGGTCCCAGCGGGTCATTTTGTCTGGTGAAGGTTGCACTGTAAAATACACTTCTATTGTTACTAATGTCTTGCTAATGAACAAGTTGTTAAGTTATTGTTATGCAAATAATTAATCATTATGTTACTATATGTACAGGGCCAAGAAGACACTTTAAGAAGTGGGGGATAGTGAGTGGGTGAATTTGAGGCTAAGACATATCGGTAAGTTTCGACACTTTTCTCCATCCACCCTCCAGGTATTCTTCTAGCTCATTGTTACACTGTTCTGTTCAATTACCAGTCTCAAAGTGCTTCCACGGCAAGCTTTTATCAGACAGCCAAACTGACAGTCCAAGAACAAGAGAGAGAACTGGTTTATTTATT
This sequence comes from Branchiostoma floridae, assembly GCF_000003815.2. NCBI lineage: Eukaryota > Metazoa > Chordata > Leptocardii > Amphioxiformes > Branchiostomatidae > Branchiostoma > Branchiostoma floridae. The sequence continues at coordinate 4,771,052 of NC_049993.1, read as the reverse complement.
AAAACACACACAATGTAATGTACAAGATTATAGTCCGAGGACTAAATTGCCTCGTACATTGTACAGGAGAGGCTGGCGCTTAGGACTAAAACAATGGAATGTCTTGCCTAAGTGCATTAATCTACATACTTATCACAATTTCCACTAAACTTTACAATTTAAAAGTGTGGATCTGCACACCATCAGGTATATATATATCTATGTCAATTATAAAATCGATCTCATTCTGAATGATTAAAATGTGACACTTCAAAATCTAATGTGAGTTTAACAGATCGATACAATATGGCAGCGTGGTATTCCTAAAGCGCTATGTTCGGCACTTAAACTGGCTGAAGTTGTCAGCATTTCTGAGGATCCTACCATGTGCCTCAGAGCGGCGTGGTGGTATACGATCAAGTGTTTCCCTCAGGTATACGATCCTCAAGCCTTGAAAACCAATGTTCACTGCTATCTCCTTGCACAATAAATCAACTATTGAGCAAACTTACTGCTTACTGCCTACAAAAGTTCACTTGCCAAGTTGTTTTGGACAAGTTGTCATTAAGATAATATGCATGCCAAGTATGGTGTACTATTATAGCATTTTCTCATTGATGATGAAAACAGTCTTCATTACCCCTGTGAAAATGGAGGTTTCGTTTTTATTGTGTGTCTTAAATAATGTGCCTGTATGTTTGTTTCTTGTTCTGTGAACAGATTGTGATGATATTTGGACTATTTGACAAAATGCTATTGTCAACTATTTGAGTTGTGAGAGTAATGTCACCTGCCAACACTTGTGAGAACAATTAATTTTATACAGTTCCAAGGTGGACGTTTGATTGTCCCTGATCAATTTTCACATATCACTTCTGTCGGGTTGATCCCAAATCTTTGTTGTATTTCATTCTTTTCAAAATAATTTGCCAGTCGGTGTGATTATAACAGGCTTTTTTTACATTGCAGGTACAAGTGACAACAGCTATGCAAGATGGAAACCTACATTATCAACTGCCTGCATTTCTACTACCCAACTTGTTGATATATATAATATATATATATATATATATATATATATATATATATATATATATATATATATATATACATATATATATATACATATGTATATATATATATATATATATATACATATGTATATATATATATATATATATATATGAATAAATAACTTTTGAATATATATATTTATATAACTTTTAAACTTTTGTATCTTAAAGATAGTTGAAACTTTTTTCCAACTTGTGTAACAGATGAAATTTTATGCTAGTACTGTAACAGTTACTAAGTATCAATACTGCAGTGCACATTGGGATGTGATCTGTGTTTGACATTAAGCATATATTTTGAGGTTGTGTTTGGCATTGTAGAAATTTAAATATGTACATTCTAAAGTGCTCATGATACGAATGATAAATTCAATTTTCAATCATTTTGGCTTGAGCAGTAGTAGACTAACGCAGATGTGAATGAAAGGACTCACATAATGTAATGTAAATCTTAACATTCATTCGTAGTGCTTTTCAGGTGTTTTGTGACATGAAAAATTATTTGCGGAAACATAAGTGTAAGTGTGACTGCATAGATGCATTTTTAATGAGGACGAATTCATTTCAAAGATCTCTGATGCATGCTGCATGCCTGCCAGGCTACTGTGCTTAGACACTTCAGCAAGTTCAGCAGTACAATGTACAATGATGTAGTGTTACAACAATGGCTGTGACGTTTCAGAATACAATGTTCAATGATGTAATGTCTTAGATTAGATTGCTGTGAAGTCACGTTTCTTCTCTAATAACTGTTAGGATATAATTCCGATTCACATGACTTTTGAAGTTTTAATGACATGTACAATGGGAGGACTGTGCTATTTTCGAACAAAGTCCTGCCATTGTACATGTCATTAAAACTTCAAAAGTCATGCTATTATAGTTTGAAGAAAAGCATTTACAGCTTGTTGAGTGCTGAAAACCAACCAGAAACAACAGTTCAATTCTATCCGTGCTTCAAACCTGTCAGTAACGTAAGACGTAAAGCCAGTCTGATGGGACCACATCTGGTGTACATTAAAGTTAAACACCACATGGAGAAAATAGCGCTGACCTAATTTTTTTACATACAGTTTTTGTACTATATTCTTTCCTGTTATACTTTATTCTAATTACAATCAAATGCACACTTAATTAACCGTTCAAACGCTCCCGAGTTCGAGCCTTAACAGTGCGCATACAGTGTTTAATAGCATGGGAGTTATAGAACGCATTTCGCGCGAAAACTGGTCAGAAACCCGATCGAAAAACTCACCAGTTTCCCCGAATTGTTTGTTATCCTTTTTGAGTTCTGCATAGTTGGTCAGTGTTGCTCTTTTGAAACTGACAAGCGTTTCCTCGAAATCTTTGAGTGTGTTAAAGATTTCATACGTCGGCAACTGCGGTCCGACGACAGCAGGCGATAGTTTCGCAGCCATCGATCGTTCCCAAGGCACAGTGCACTGTACACCCTGGGAACGAGGTCATACGTCACGGGTCAGAGGTCACGGGTATTTAAACATCAGGCGGATACATTCCAACGCCAACCTTTTTCGGATAAAGCTCTGGGAAGGAGAACACCCTGGGTACGAGAACAAGCTAACACATGACTGTTGCGCAAGGTTGACAGCGTACCAGTGCAGCGTTACGTAGTGTCATTTTTCTGCTCACTCAAGGGGGCTAACGTCCATATTTCGGTGGTTGTAGCTCTACAAGAAGTGTGAGAAAGTTGTGGGATCTACGTTGTGTGAAGAAGAGTCGAAGAAACGATGCTGAACAGGGTTTTGAGTGGCCCAAAGACCCGGGTGGTGGCGGCACAACTCTTGCGGAAGAGCAAGAGTACTGCAGCTCCGGCGGCACAAACACGTATCCTTTCTGAGATATTCTCCGATATCACGACTTGTTTCTTTACCATGTTGAGTTAGATTTGAATATGATCACAGGTGACTAGGAAGAAACACTTACAAAGTTACGTGCGATCGTTTTTCCAAGCATGGAAGAGCTGGAAGTATGACATGGGGGAGGGGGGCACTGATGATAAAGTTACGAAACAAAAAAAATTATCATCACGATCATCGTCATCATTTATATTTATCTATGTTGCAGCGAAAGAGTTTCACAAATACAGATGAAACCTCGATAGAAGTAATTATCAATAGAGTACAGAACTTGGCGTATGATTTTATTTTTTTGTTGTGAACTTGGAATCAATTTATGTTGAAGAAAATTTGAGACTGTCACATGGTACCGACTCTTCCTTCCTTCTCTCTAAAGATCAGGTATGAAACTTTGACATGCTTACCTGGTATTTTGAACAGCTGTACGTCGATGCCACCGGGTCTGAGTTCTGCTAGAGAGCCCCCGTTTCTTGTTGAGGCCGGGCAATATGTGAATGTGTGAATAGAGACTCAAATTTATGCATTGGCAACACACAGGCTCAACCTCGTTGACATGCAAAATTTCTTATAATAATCTGGATGGTGACCTATTGTTAATTAGCCTTTTATTATTCAACATTGTATTCAGATTGTTTGCTATTGTCCCTCTAAATTCCAGTCTAGACTGTGACTGTTTGACACCATATTGTAACATCATGTGTATCAATAAAAGCAATACACAAAAACATAAGACAACTTGTCATCTCTTCTAATCAAGGACATTATAATGTCATTGTTCTGACTTAAGATAATAGAAGAGGTGCCGATTTGCTGGGTGAACTTGAGAGCTTCATTTATCATTTTCTCTAAACAGTCACAGCTACAGTCACCATTCCTTAATGATGTATTCCTTCAGAAACCAAAGATGCAACAGAAAAACCCAAAGGTAAGTTTGTTGATCAACGACTATAATAGTATAATCATGTGTAACATAAAGATAAGTGCAGGGAGAGGTGGTCACTATAATTTCTTAATCTCCAAGCAGATCCTAGTACAGTAGCATAAGATGCCAGAGGGGTGAAGCCGGCCAAGGAGTATGTTTGGCTACTAGTAGTAATAGCAAGGACGTTATCTCATATAATGTCCTTGGTACTAGTGGTTGGTGACTCCCTTTGGCCAGCTGTGCTCCTTAGCCAGCTTTGATACTATCTTATGCCGCTGGGAAATCTGCCTGGAGATTAAGAATTTCTATTTACGTGAAGTTTTATCTGTCAAGAAAACAAGTTCTTGTGTATAGAAAACGAGCATAGATTTGAAACAAAGGAACAAAAACTCTAATGATAAATATTATAAGAAATACCTCAATTGCATGCAATCATGGTACATTTATACAAAGTAGTATATGTGTAATTTCATACTGTACACAAGGAGATTATAGGTACCCAGTAATAGCATCCTTGCTGTTTATGATAATTTCGCAGTGAAGTTTGATTGGCTGGATGCGCTGAACCTGGAGAGCCAGCTGACAGAAGAGGAGATCATGGTGCGGGACCAGTTCCGCAGCTACTGTCAGGAGAAACTCATGCCCAGGATACTCATGGCCAACAGACACGAGAGTAAGTCTCTGGACCGGTGTAGTTTAGCAAGGCTTTTACATTGAATATGTTGTAACGTTAGAGTTAGAATCTTTGTGTATACTGTCAGGAGAAACTCATGCCCAGGATACTCATGGCCAACAGGCACGAGAGTAAGTCTCTGGACTGGTGTAGTTCTACATCTACATCTGCACGATACTGGGCAAAACCCCTCGTGGGGCATTACGCTCGGGTGAGGTGCCCTAGCATGACCAGTGGTGGTTGTTTCAAACACGTTAATTTAAAAGCTTTTATATCGAACAATTGTGTTGTAAAGCTTGGAATCTTTGTGTAGATTGTACTAGATTAATGTAACTAGCTATAGTATATGTACCAGCAGTAGTCTAGCCTTTTAAGTTATATGATGCTTTGCCTCTCATTGTACCTGTTACAACTTTTGTGCATTAGAGACATTTAGACAACAGCTTTGACGTGTCCATGATTTTAGCAAACACTGGTCTCTTTAAAGTTCTATGGCAGATTGGAATCATGTTTGTGAGAAATGTGAATCATTGTATTTATTAATGTCATATTGCATGTACAGGTACATCACTACATCATGTATTGTTTTTTTCCCCTCAGCTTTTGACAGAGAAATCATGACAGAGATGGGGCAGCTGGGAGTACTGGGCCCTACTATCAAGGGTAAGCTGACTCTGGTTTGTTATCTTGTGTACTTAATGACAATGTATAGGCATTGTGGACAGGTTTCTTACGGCCTTACATATGGGCTAGAAAATGGTAAAGAGTATGGGATGTTTCATTCAGATATTCAGGTGCAACTATATAAATACAAACATATTTTCTTCAGGTAAATTTGTTGACGGGCAATTTCATGCATAGAGAAAGAGAGGGGGGACCTTCCTGAGATATTTGGGTGGAAAAGCCTTTACTTTACTACGTTGAATTAGTGCAGGTTAGACTTTTGCAGACATAGATCTTTACATTCTAAAAGTGTCTCTTGACTTGCTTTCCAGGGTATGGCTGTGCAGGAGTGTCATCTGTAGCCTATGGTTTGATAGCCAGGGAGGTGGAAAGGTAAGTCTGTGAGTTTGCTGGTTTGTGACTGTAACTGCTATGTAGCAAGACTACTTCCTCTCTCCCCAATTTGCTCTAAGTTACCTTGCTCATTATAGACAATAAAGATATCATATTTTTTTTATAAATGTTGGATATGCCAGAACTTTAACTATAAACCCAATATATAGCTTAAACAGTCTGAATTCCGTGACCCCCATTTCGAAAAATCAACTTGTTGCCTTTAGTGGCTTTACTACATATAACAGTTGTGCAGAGACGCACTTTGAACACAAGCATTGTCACACTAATAATGTTCTATGTCCACACTTAAGGATTTTGTGTGATTTTTCATTGCAAATCTTTTCTCTGTGTCTCCTTGTAGAGTTGACAGTGCGTACAGGTCAGCCTTCAGTGTCCAGTCCTCCCTTGTGATGCACCCTATCAACGCCTATGGCTCTGAGGTGCAGAAGCGCAAGTACATCCCCAGACTTGGTAAGTCAGAATTGAACTGGGATGAAAATGTCACATAGAATGTGAAGAGAGTGCTGTGATAAACAATGTAAGAAGATACTTGCAATTGTTGCTGTGCTACTCTTTATACTTTAGCCAGGTCATACAGGGTTCTAGCCAGGATTTTATTTTAGCGTAGTGGGAATGGCATGGTAGCGAAGCGACTAATCAGGAGATCGGTGTGGAAGGGGGGTCTTGGTCCTTCCATGGTAAGATTTGAAGATGTAGAGTTAAAAGTTAGGATTTTTGGTTCAGTTTTGAGTGGCATAGCATCATTTTTCATTGTTCAGACATTGATTAGTCATTGTTGAACAAGCAAATGACAGCATAGCAAAGCACCACTACACTATTTGAAAATTAGCGTAGTGGCCCTTATTTTAGCGTAGGGGTCACAAATTTTAGCGTAGGGGCCCACTACGCTAAAATGCACTAGCTAGAACCCTGTCATACCAAAGACTCTTAGAATGGTACATGCTTCTTTCTCTTAGTCAAGAGGAAGAGTATAGAAGCCAAACACACTACACTACCAGCGGACTAGCCCCCTGCTGTAGTGCTTACACCTATGTGTGGCCCCAGGGCTATGAAACGGAGATGGGTGACGGGTCTGATGCATCTCGCTGATGTATGGGCAACTTTAGCTAAAATAGCTCTTTGACTAGTTAGAACTTTTGAATTAGATGGGTGGTAGAGAGCAAAATGTAGATCGTACCATTATGAAGTGCATAATTTGTTACTAGTTGTACATGTTGAGTCTATTCCTTTAGCAACGGGAGAGCTGATTGGTTGCTTTGGTCTGACGGAGCCCAACCACGGCAGCGACCCCGGCGGAATGGAGACACGAGCCAAATGGGATGAGAACAAGAAGTGCTACATCCTGAATGGGGCAAAGTCATGGTCAGTGAAATATTTGCAAAATCCTACTCTTCACTGTGTTAGTTAAGTATAAGTCAAGCAAGTAGAATCCAACTAATGCCAAATATACATGTGCATGTATGTCTGTACTACTAGTATCTAAGGCATGCTAGATTTTGTAAATAAAATGACAGAATCTGAGATATTGTTAGCACCATCTTTTATCTGTCCATAGTGTGCCAACAAAAACCACAGATTTGGTGTGCTAGTGTCCACATGTACATGCAAACAATTGCCACTAAGAATCACGATTTAAAAGAAATGTAATTTATACTGGATAGCCCATAGTAGGTAAATTCATGTACAGTGTAGTGTCCAAAGGGATGGGCAGTAGCCCTAAGTAAGTAAGTAGTTTCTACTATGTTTGAAAGAATTGTGACATTTTTGGGCAAAATGATGACAACTTTGTTAGTAAGCAAGTCTCCAATAGCTCAGTTAAAAGTGCATGTCCCCTTCTCTTCCCCCACCACACAGGATCACCAACTCCCCGATAGCGGATGTGTTTATCGTGTGGGGGAAGTGCGAGGACGGTCGCGTGCGTGGGTTCATCCTGGAGAAGGGGATGGGTGGACTGTCGGCGCCCAAGATCGAGGGGAAGTTCTCGCTGCGTGCGTCCACCACAGGACAGATCGTCATGGAGGATGTGGAAGTACCACAGGACAACTTGTTGCCAGGGGTGCACGGCTTGGCAGTAAGTGGGGATGTGTTTTGATAATTATCTCCAAGCAAATCCTACAATGGCATAAAATAGTACCAAACTGGCCAAGGAGAGTATTCACCCAAGAGGTGTCCATTTGCCATGTAGCCAAACACACTCCTAGGCCGGCTTCACTCCTCTGCCAGCTTTTGATGCCAGCTATCTTATGCTACCATGCTTGGAGATTATTTTGATAAGAAGTTGAAACATATTGTAATCCTGTACATCTTACTGAAAGTCTTACTATTCTCTTACCTTTTTGTGACCTGTACTATGTACTCAGCCCAGTGGCCATGGGGCAAATATGTATGATAGGTCTTCATTCACACGTACAGGTCAATGTATTCTGACTGATCTTTTATGTACAAAATAACAATAAAGGTTATGAATTTCCCAATGCAAATGGAACTCTGTTTTTGCAATGGGTACATTGACTCATGAACCCAAACTGGAAGATTGAGTGGGTATCTAGTGTATTTCTAATGACTTTTGCTGGTCTCGTGAAGCAATGTTAACATGGTGGTAATGACATGTTCTTTTATGCCATCTTGACAGGGTCCCTTTGGATGCTTGAACAATGCCAGATTTGGTATTTCCTGGGGAACTCTGGGGGCTGCAGAGTTTTGCCTGGAGACAGCCAGACAGTACACGTTGGACAGGTACATGTTCTATGGACTCTTGTATTCCCATTAGTATAACAATGAGCAACACTGGATGGTTGACAAGTCAAATCATTAAAAATATACTGTTAGATATGTTTATGTTGTGCATGCATAGATAGTGTAACCATAGGTTATATCCAAGGATAATATTGCTTGTATGATTGCTAATGATGGGTGAAATACGAAAAGGTAAAACAAATTTGTTTCTTTGATTGTGCTAGAATCCAGTTTGGCGTGCCCCTGGCTCGTAATCAGCTGATCCAGAAGAAGATGGCTGACATGCTGACAGAGATCACCCTCGGGCTGCAGTCATGCTTACAAGTAGGGCGACTCAAGGACCAGGGCAGGTCAGTCATTACTACATAGCAGGGACTATACAGAAAAGCAGTCACTGATGCTAGGGGTGGATGTACCGGTACAAAACCATATTTTCTTGTTGGACCAGTCCACAAAAAAAATCGGACATGAAAAAAAATCAGTGAACCAGATGTTGGAACAGTTCGAAAATGAACAGATTATACCGGCAGGTGTTCACTGATGTCAGATACTCCACCAAACAGATTTCCTTGTAGCATTCACTACTCTAGTGTAGCCTATTTTGCTATATGGTGTGGAAACCTGGACACTTACTTGTCAACTACAGAACAGATTAGATGGGACTGACACAAAGTTGCTTCGCAGAGCAGAGCACAGAACATATCATGGACTAAACATGCTACACTCAAAACCATGTATGGAAATCTTCCACAGCTATCCCAGAAACTGACTCACGAAGGGTAAAATTTGCGGAACACTGTTGCCGAGCAAAACAGGAATTAGTGTCTTCTGTTCTTCTATGGAAACCAAGTGGCCGGGTACATTGCAGAAGTTTGACTTTTACGGACACTCTAACTAGAGACTCTGGTATTGATTTTGAGAACTTAGAGCAAGCTATGTCAGATAGGGCCCTATGGAGTGAAATATGTACTTGCCTTGTCCCGACCTCCAGTCGATGATGTATGTATGTATGTATGGACCATTGTTTTGAGTATCGCCCATTCACAGATAATTAGGTCCAGGTTCAGGTCCGGATGTGGACCTGGACTGTACGTGGTACCCACCCCTAACTGCTGCTAATGCATTTATGATGTTCCATCTCAGGTAAGGACAGTACATGTACATTTGTATTTACTAATTTTTCCAATATTTCATCAACTTCAGGGCCACCCCAGAAATGATCTCCATGGTGAAGCGAAACTCGTGTGGGAAGTCGCTGGACATCGCACGGTCGGCGCGGGACATGCTGGGAGGGAACGGGATCTGTGACGAGTACCACGTCATCCGCCATGTCATGAACCTGGAGGCTGTCAACACTTACGAAGGTCAGTACAGGACTTGTGAGGTTCTATAAGGTTTCTGGTCTGTATTGTTAGGATATACTGTAAATGCAGAAATGTTCGCGGTGGATTATTGTTCGCAGTTTTCGCGGTGACCACTTCACCGCAAACTTAAAACCACCGCGAACATTTTTCTACTATAGTATTAGACTGCAGTCTATGGTGTAACCGCGAACTTAAAACCACTGCGAAAAGTCCTTTCTGCCGCTACCGCAAAATAAATCCCTGCGAACTTAAATGCATTTACAGTATATGGCCTCCTTCATTCTATATTGACCATAGTAAAATCCTAATTGATATCAGCCCTACAGCGTTGACTGTGGCTGTATGAGAATGACAGTCTCTGCCACATAGGTTACATATGTAGGCGGACTCGGGTCTGTTGCAGAGTGCTTTTCGCAGGATCTACTTTACTTCTGCCATGCACATCAGTCTGGTTTCTCCTGATTTTAGTTGCATGAGTAGAAAGACGAAACTTCAGTTCTAACTCTTGTTAAGCCCATGGACTTTGGTCCTTTTTTGCTTGATTGACGTGGTTGGATTTGACGAAACGTTCTGATTTGTTGTGTTTTGTGCCAACACAGGAACACACGACATCCATGCTCTGATCCTGGGGAGGGCCATCACTGGTATACAGGCCTTTATGAACAAGTAGTGAGCCATGTGCTTCTGCTATGGACACAAAGCATGCAAAAAACACCAAACACACAGATGCAGTTCCTTGAAATTTCTGATAGATGCAGATTTTGTTGTATTCATCTTTAGATAACATGAAACAAAGTTAATCACTGTCAATGAGTTTTGCTCTTTTCCATGTTACATTTGTTAAACAGGAGATTGTCTGACGGTGCAGACTTGCACCAATATTTCCCATATTTTCATGTACATAGATTTTAACAATACCAGATCTTCCAAGAGTAAATTGTGAAGAAAAAACTCTTGTCACCTGTTCTTACAACAAGTGTCTCAGGTTTCTTGTGTCTGTGTAGTAAGAGTTTTGTTAGGATAGTTTTAATTAAGACCAAGGTCTTCATAGAAGAGTGCAAATTAAACCATGTGATATACTAGTTGTATAGCAAGCTTGAACCATGTTAGACACAAAGTTGAGAATGGGGAGGGCAAAAGAATGCAAGCCAACTTTTATTACAAAAAAAGCATTTTGTTTGTTCCTATAGTCATTGGGGGGGGGGGGGAGAATAACATTTTTGAATAGAATGAATGACGTGTAAAATGGTCCCCAGTACGAGAAAATGTCACTATTTCTATCAGGCAAATGAATCTTGCCTATGGAGCTATTTGGCCTAATATATTTTGAAATGGTCCCCTGTATGTTCTGTAGATTAAAGCTACTAGTAATTTGGTGAGAAAGGTGGCCTTCTTTTACGTATTACAGTTTATTTAAATGTAGGAAACTTCGTACTTCTCTTAACCATGATAATGATGTACTGGAGAGTTGCTGACATGTATGGGTTGTGTACATGCTATAGAGAGTGATTAACTTATATGTACAGGATTAAAGGAACTTGATAGTTGACATACTATTCGTATGTGTTCTTTCTATTTGTTGTTGTTCACCTTGTACTGTAGTGCCTAATGACAAGTTGGCAAGTTTCTGTAGAACCGCATATTTCAAAGCAAGGGCCTAGGGGTTACTAGCCACTCCCCTTTTCGGTTTTCCTCAGTTGTGCAACCATTAAATTTACATGGACCTAACCATCTGTTTACATACTCTCCAAGCAGAGGTTGAGTCTCGTAGATA